>NW_027248355.1:402500-512500 GCF_041260155.1 Ptychodera flava | reverse complement strand
ATAATTCCACCATTGCCCGTCTTAGCTATGATATTTGGCTCTGGTCCGGTACCCTCATCTATTTCATGTAACTTATTCAAAATAAAAGAACCATCGTATCCCTTGAGGTTGTGAAAGTAGATAGGAATGGTTCTCGACGGGCGGCACTTTTCACAATAAAAAGTCGTAGGATCCTTCACTATTCGGTATCCGGCTTGCTGGGCTCCACATACAATACACTCTGGATCGTTGTAATTAGAAGGATCTTTCATCGGTTTTATTTTCCAATAATACGATTTCGAATAATTCTCAGCCCTTTTCTTCATATCTTTTAGAAATTCTGTAACACAGGAGAGGCCCGTGAATGTTCTTTTACTATAAACTTTCGGCCGGCTGCCTGGCCAGCGTTCAATCATAACATACGAAATACAAATTGGAATGTGTCGGCCGGTGCCCCGCTCAATAATTGCTTCAGTATCTGCGTAGATAACGTAGGGGCAGGGCACCTTCTTCTTATGTCCTTCAAATTGACACACTTCCTTAGGAAAAACTGGCTGAGCAGTGTCTGTTCCACAGTATACCTGATGTATTTCTAATTCTTCTGTTGACGCAAAACCTTGCTTACAAACCATACAAATACACTTCTGCCTGTGCTTATTCTTATGATTAGTATGAGAATTAAGAAGGCGATTTAACGCAGTAATTGGTACGAAGTGGCTGCCGTCTTCGCCAACTATCAGTAAGATATTTGCTATTTGATTCCTATCAGCTCCGCTAGGGCCTTCGGAACGGGCTCCGCCTTCGGCTCCGATACAGCTACTATATAACACAGTTATGCCAGACGGATCGGGATCATTCTCGTATATCTGAAACTCTTGGAGTTTGATGCCTGGATTTTGCTGCTCGAAGCGCTTGAATGTTGCTCCCTCATCGGTGGGCGTAGGAAATGGTATTCCATCAAAACAGTAATCGGTCATAAATGGAGTGTACGTATTCCATTTTTTTCTAGTCTGTCCACATTTCTTTTCACGAAAGTGGGGGTCGCCCAACTTTAAACTTGAAACGACGGCATACTGAAAACAATTCTCGCTGCCGAAAGGAAGAATAAGATCGCTCACACAATGTTTATTTTTTAACCATCCCGGAAGTTGAATCCGTTCCGAAAGGGGGCGGCCGGCCCCGAGTAAAATTTCTACTAGAATTACTTCAAAATTAAGTATCTCCTCGAGAACGAGACCAGAACCCTCAACATTGCTAATTGTATCAAGCATATGGTCGTAGCGATCTATTAATTGTTGTTTCACATCCGATTCCGCCCCTCTTACATCTTTTGTGTATGTATCTTTTAATTTAACAGGCAATGTACGATTTTGTGTATTACCGTTTTTCGGATCCAATAATTTGACTTCCATTTCTGCATAAACAGAGTACATCTTTCTTTCTTTGGCTTCGATATCCACCAGCGTTTCAATATCACGACTCGCTTGACTTCAGGAAATTCTTTTCGTAAAACTGCTCCCTTGAATGCTGTACGTAATCGACGGGCCATAATAATCTTTATAATATATACTATCCTAAAATTTTAAAAAAGAAAAAAATAATTATTCTATGATAGGTCATCAAAATCCACTATAACATTTTTGGCAGCATTTATTTGTTTATATATCTCGCCTAATCTTTCTAAGTCGACTAGTTCTTCCGCATCTTGAATTTCTGGTTTATTAGGCGCGGCAAAAAATAACCTCTCTATAGTGAAAGAAAGAGCTTATTTAAGCGCGGTTTAAATGCTAAGAATTCTATCTTACTACCTTTTCGTATATTACTAGGTACAATAGCAGGATTTTCTCTGGCTGGCAATCGGCTCACTGCTTTAAAAGCACAGTCAATTTCTTGAACTATATCAATACATGTAGCAAAATCGGCTCCTCTTTTAAACCAAAATTAAAATACTTTGTCTGTTCCCCGCTCCCTCGCTTCTGATACACTTAAGTTGGAAGTGGTAAGAGTTACGATGCAGTAAATTTGGCTGCGACTCACGTACAAGAATTTGACACTAGTTTTTCTAGCAACATTGCCGACTTTTATAATGGAAAAGTTTCGATCGCCGATTTTCAGAATCAGTTTATAGAACATACTCTTAGTTTACAATATCGGGCTGGGAAAGCCAACTACATTATTTGTGACTCTTCCATAATTCAACATCTAACTTTTTCTAGAATCCGGGGCGTTTCCGTGGCAGCGGAAGAAAAAAGATTGTTTCTAGAGCATTTGGCCATTTACATAGTTTCATTATCATATTCAAAGATATGCCTTTTGATTATTGCAGGCGGAATGTTCTGACTCGAGCAAGTCAATATGAAATAGCCGCCTTAAAAGAACTAGAAGAGATTCATGATAAGTTCAAAAAAGTTTTCTTAGAAATTTGTAATGACTACAGGCTTCCATGTTTGATCATTAGTTATCCTCTATGCCTGAAGTTCTCAAGAATATACTTAATCCAACAATTGATACAGAGACAGTCGGGCCAGTAGATTTCCCACGAGCTTTTGACTTTGGAATTGCATGGAGCGGCCCTTCAGTACGCGGCTCACGCGATAGCGGCGGTCAGGGATTTTTAATAGACGGTTTCGGCGAGGATGAACTTGAAAAAGCTTACTATCCACCTGGTCAAGAACAACTAGAACAACCTCGAGTCTCACTCAAGAACCTACACAAACTTCTTAATGCTTGTAAACAGTGTGTGCTTATAATGCTCCGTTTGACTTACAGGCACTTGATATGATGAAGTCCTACGGTTACGTACAAGACTTTGAAGTTACTTGTCTATGGCTCATGTCAGTTGTGTACATTATACTTTAGCCAGAACTTATAGATAAAGCTGAAAAAGGGGGACTCGAAAGAACGGACCGTGGCAACATGAGAAGTCGCTTTGAAGATCTTGCAAACTTCGTGCCCCTTCGGAACGCTCTGGAGGATCCTCCCCTGTACCACCTCATCCACATACGGCCAAAAAAGATGCAATAAGTGAACATTACTTACGACAGTACATGATAAATACTTGGCCAGGTGGTTGGAAGCGGGGTGCGTTCCGAAGGGGTAAACTGACACTTTTGGCTTTCAAGAATTTAAGACTTCTTCCATGGTACTTATTGAATAACTTTCGTAATTACTTACGTTAGTACTTACATTAGTACTTGACAAGTACCAGCACAGGAACTTGGTCGAGTACTCCTTCGGAATGTTACGAAGTTCTAATAACATTTTCCTCTGGCTCCCAACTATTGAAACTTTCTGGATAACCTTTCCGTTTTATCAGATAATATTTCTTTCCTCTAATTTTTTTCGTCTTCAAAATTCGTTCTACTCTGTACAGCTCGTCGGCTCCAGCAGCACTCTGAAGTTCATCGGAATAGAAAGTGCTGAGTATTTCCTCTCCATTCAGATCTTTTATTTTGTAAACTGGCGGCGTTCCCAGTCCAGCTGCGTACACCACTTTTGAAACTATGAAAATCTCTTCTGTCCAATTTGGTAAATATCCTTTCTTGAAAGTGGTCTTGTATTTTGTAATTCGGACCCGTTCTCCCGGCTTGAATTCAGGGTTAGCTCCCATGGCTGCCAACTCAGGGTAAAGTGTATAAAATGCCTGCCAATCGTTGTCCTCTGTTACGTCGATGGGTTTCATTTTGATACTTCCGTGTACGGTGTTATTGTAATTCTCGAGAAGTTGTGGTAGAATGGGGAGCCAGGAACGTGTCTGTCTGTATGTGAAGTATTTCCACATCATCGTCTTTAACGTACGATTAAAACATTCAACGACGCTAGCTTTTTTGTCACTGTAGGTGTGAAACCAGTGAATTCCCGCCTCCTCCAACCATTTCTGCATTTTTCGGTTCGTAAATTCCCGCCCCTCATCTGTCTGAAGTTTGTCGGGTTGCCTCCCGGATTTCTTAATTATGTCTTGTAGCGCCTGTAACGTATCATCAGCCGTTTTTGACTGTATCGGCCTGGCCCATGCATATTTGCTGAGCACATCGATTACTGTTAGCATGTATCGAATGTTATTACCTTCGGAACGATTCTCTTTTGCAAACGGTGAAGAAAACTCCACGAGATCCAAAACTCGTCTATCGATGTCACGAAAACACGCCGGCCGCCACGAGTACGAGGTACCGCTTATGTAGATCATACGTTAGCTGAGTTTTTAACCACTCCTGCACCTCTTTCTTAGTAGCGTTTAGTCCGCTGGCGCGCGCTGCATCATATAATTTTTGTACACCTCCAAAACCATTTTCGGGTTGTAATATATTCTCTAAGAGTACCTTCGATGTCCTATCGGTAGAGCCTTCAGGTTCCATGATTAGCTATATTATACGAAAAATTTTATGACATACGGATACCGTAAATGAAATACTAGTTTACTGAATGGTGTATTTTTCAATTGCTTGATTAGGTCCACGGCTTGCCGGTCTGACACCTTCATTCCATATTCTTTAATAATAGTCTTGTTGTCTGTCTTACTCGGTGTGTAAAAAAGTACTAACATCTGTATGTTTTCCCTGAATGGTTTACTAATACTAGTATATTGTTGAGTCAGAACCCAGACAGATAATCCGTCGTGTCTCGCGCTGAAACCAAGTTTGACTAAAAAGTCACTTCTTCATATCTTTGGATGATGCGCAGTCGTCGAGGATTATTACAGTGTTCATGCCGGCCCATTCCTTATGTACAAAGGCTAGTGTATCATCCACAGCATCGAGTCCGACCGGAAACACGAACACATTGTCATCAGTGAAAATGAATCTTTTATTATACGTTTTATTGTTCATGAATGTCGGACAAATGAAAAATACGTAGTCAAATTTCCTAAGTACGGACCGGTGAGGAGATCCATCACATATTCTGTTTTGCCAGAATTTGTCGGCCCAGTTATAATCATGTTGAATGGCGGGGTCGCGTACATCTGATCTATATACTGTACATAAATGTAATGAATATGGCTAAAGATAACAAACCAATTTTGCCATATTCGTGAATAGGGTCTGCGCCGGCGGTGAGTGACACGGATGCTGCCTTCCGTTCCGATAGGGGAATCCGACTCGTGTCATTGTGAGGTGGCCCTCCGGAGCGTTCCGAAGGGGGCTCGTCCTGCCACTTCACGGGATCCTCTTCCCCTTCCATCTCATGTATAGCACTTTCTCGAATTTCCGTGTTTATATCTCCATTCACCCCGAAGACCATAGATTCTGTTGCGTATTGCAATTCATTATTATAACCTGTGATTGCTGGGCCCGAAAGAATGACCATTTTAGACGGTAAGAGAAGTAAATTGGGCGAGACTGCCATATCAAGTTTGACACCAGTATTTGTTATTGTGTCTTGGTATCGCCTATAACTGATTACTTTGTCGGTATTACGAATTTCATCTTCGAGGAGAACGCCGAATTCTTTTCGGACTTGCTCTGCACTGCCAGTATCGCCCACTATGGTACTGCGAATATTAGCTTGTGCGCCAAGTATGCAATATACATATGCTTCAAGGCTTTCATTGAGGCGGGCGAGACCGGCCTGTGTTAATCCAGAGTCTCCCTTCAGAGGGATGAAACTATTGTATTGCCCCTCAGATCCATCATTTCGGAAGAAATAATAGTGTGGTCGGTCTTTGTCGGACAGTACATGTTTCTTCTTTCCAAAAATTGTATGTGTATAGAAAACGTCTCCGTCGGCGGAGAGGAAAAAGTCATGACCATTGTATATTGCTTTTGGCTGTCGAACGGGCCCACGATTAGTGTAATATTCATAACCATAACCAAGACCTGAGTTTGGCCTTTGCGATATCGAAAGTCGAACTTCGTTGGACTTCCAAATTCTGTACATAGAAGTTCATATTGCACTAGATTGTATGGATTGTCGCCCGCTTTGAAGATCGTATCATCTGGAAGTGCAACACCCATTTCATGAAGGATATGACGTATTGTAAAATAAACATGAAAACGGCAGAATGATCGTATTTGCGGCGGAAATTTCTTATCAAAGAGATGGGCGAATGATATACCACAACCAGTAGTGCTGCACCATACGGCGAAATTTAATTGCTGGTCCCAGTATTTCATGTGCGGGCCACCCAGCCATATATTACTTTCTTTAGCTGATCGATGAGTGATTACGTTATCTTTGAACACATCCCGCAGATGAAAAGTAAATTTATCTGTCGGCGTTACATATATTTCTAAGTCCATGAGAATAGGTTTTACTCCCCCGTTCGGTTTGGAAGGAATATCAGCATGCTGTACTGTTGGTATGCTCATCTTATTCAATTGAAAAGCACTGGGAATGCGTCTGTACTCATCATTCGCGTTCTTTATACAGATAGGTTTTAATGGAGGAGAATTTTCCATACTTCGGAATCGTACTAACATTCCAGACCATGTTAATACTTTATTTTGGATTCAGAATTAAACGAATTTTTTTTATTTTTACTAAGAATAGATAACATACTGCAAACAATGGAGAATTTAATAAAGACATCGGCAGCGGCAAATACGACAGCGCCAACCGCAGCGTCGGATGCTTGATCCATAATAGAGACAAAGTGTGAAAAACTACTCTATATCGTTGCAATTGGCCAAAGTAATTTATTTTTTGGTAAGGAGATTACAATCGAAAGTGTTGAAAGGTGGAATGATGAAATGGTAATTAAGGTCTTTAAAATGTAAGAAGCGAGATACAGTTCTCTTATAAGTGATACCGTCACTCAAAGTTTCATAGATCTAGGAGCCTCTGCAATAAGTCAGGTAGTTCCAATCGATGACCGAGATAACTATGCCACAGATCTTAAAAAGGATTTAATCTAAACAGTGAAATAAACGATTATCAGGACGGATAGCCTACACATGGGGGCCCTTACTTGCTCTAGTTCCCACCGGGTTAATTACAGGTAAACATTTAGATTAAAAAAAATCGGGTTTAATATAATACCCGAAATAAATGGATTCAACTTCGCAAGCACCGACTCAGCAAACGGTTCCAACACCGACTCAGCAAACGGCTCCGCCAGGGGCCCCGCCGACTCCGTCACCTCCGACGACTACCATTCGGAACCCTACCGGAACGGAGCGCAATATAGAGAAAATTACATTACCGACGAAGCATCCAGGGAGAGTGGAAGCCGGGAAGAGATTAGCGGAATGGAACAGGCAAAACAAGGAGAAGAAACGAAAAGCAATGATTAATGATAGCGATGCGGTAGCGGCAAACTGTATAAGCCCCTTTCGGGACGTACCGCCTACGACGAAAGAACAGTGTGATAGCTGGTATAATAAATGTTATCTTGTTTTAGGAATTATAGGAGTTTCATTGACTGCATTAGGGCTATATTGGGGGCGTGCTCGTCATATTTGCCCCCTCCGGAAAGATCCTCCCCAAAATCAGAAAGCGAAAAAAACAGAGCCCGTAGCGGAGTTTTCTCCCTCCAGAACGGAACCAAGTCCCAGCTCCTCTACATTGTATGAGATGGATTAACTCCGTAATTATTTTTTATTTTTCTATTTTATATACGTGTCAGCAATCATGGATACTAAAACAGTTGTAAACACAATCGCAGGACTTGCGATGGGATATCTTATGATCTCCAGCAAATTTCTGAAAATAGATATGGGCGATCCAAGTCGACCAAATTTAACTCGATTGACAAAATTAGGCGGTGCGACTGCTGCCGCGGTTGCAACAAAAGATCTCCTTGAACAGAAAAATATTATTCCTGCTGAACCTTATACTTTGTAATGTATATACACGTGCAACGATGATCATTTGGATTGTAAGCAAAACAGGCGAACCGGTTACTGGTAATTTTAACCCTTGCATTGACATATCACAGTTTACGAAGATAAGACTGCCCTTACGGAAAACCTATGTCCACAGTAGATGAGAGTAGATCTACGGACCGTCTGCAGTAGACTTTATGTAGATCTACATCAGGGTTTTGTAGATGAACAGCCACAGCAGTTGTCTACATGAAGCTTTGTCTACAGATATTGTCCACACCAGACATGACTATGTCTACATTTCGCACTAACTTCGTCTACGCTTGATCTACACTGATCTACCATCCAATCTAAGGGAGTTTCATCTACAAAATTCACTTAGGCAAACAAAGACTCATCTACTCTACTTCAAAAATCACCATCTTGTCTACATTTAATCTGTACTGTTTCTTGCTGTATACTATGTCCAACAATCCAATCCCTTCAAATTCTATGATTGGCAAACTGCAGGCTCCATGCGAGAAGGCATCAGTAAAAGACAAGACATTTTACCTTACATTTGAATATATACTGTACAACAATAGAGAGAAGAAATTAGTGAATTAATTTTCTTTTCATCCTAAGGCACTCCTGTTTAACTCGAGGAACACAAATGCAAAATATCACAGGGATCAAACTACAATTTTGTGGTAAAGTTAAAAATGTAAAGATTATCCAGTAATTAATTTTTGAAAAAGTGACTTTAAGTGAATCATAATAAAATCAATAAAGTAATCAATGTTTTCATTGATACTTTCTTCAGATGGGTCAATACAGTAGCATAACCACAAGCCGGACCCTGATCTAATTCGTAAGTATTTTTGGGGGCATTATGTGACTAATTACAAACTTCATAAATATGCAAGTGAGCTATTTGTTAACTGATAACTTTTATCCTCGCTTCATATCCAACAAACAATCAAACGAACCTGTTTGATATCCGAGCTGCTTTTAATTGTAAAAAATAAAATCAAAACTATCCTCGTATAAACTTTCTGAGTATCATTAAGTCACTTCTGAATCGTGTGAAAATCAGCAGCCACGGCCCTATCTCTCAGTCAACTTACAAATAATTGTATTGACATTCTTATCATTGCCACCTACGTAACAGATAAGACTACAGTACAGTGTTATTTTGGCAATGGCATTTCAGTACACATGCATAACACGAGTCAGCTTTAAAAATTACCAGTACTGCTTTAAGTAATTTCTTCACCTGCGAGTGACTTATTTTCTTGCATTTTCATGGAGAGTTCGCGCATGGACTGATCTCCCCACCACCTTTCAGCCTCCACCTTTCAGCCTCCACCTCTTGCTCTTTAGAGCAAATGACCTGTAACTGGCTTCGATTTCCGGGTCAACTGTGAGAGTTGACCTTATGCGCATGCACAATCAGAAGCGCCATGTTTATAACGGTTCAGCATATCAATGCATATCGGGGAGAGAAGCCACTCTGCTCACCATTCGTACTTCAACAAATCTTATTTTTCAAGCACATTTTCGTCATCTGTACACCTTGGAAACAATGTGGAATCAATTCTGATATGCATAGAAAGTGTTCCGATCAAGAATTACATCAGGTTGAGACATAGGTTGGCATCGATAACTTGACGATGGCAGTGCATATCTACACTACCAGTAATAGTATACAGCTGTACTGCGGTAATTGTAATGCAACTTGTAAGGTAGGCCCGTGAGGTAGGCAAGGTTTGTTGATCGCCTGTTTTAATACCACGACCATATGAATTTTGATTGTGTAACATGTAGAATATTTCAGTTCTAAATTTTTTAATAAAGCGTCGTTGAATGTACTGAAATGCTTTGTATGCAGTTTGTTCTGTTAATCATGTAATGGTATGTACAGTTGAGAAAGATTTTGAAAAAATTGAGTAGGCCTAAGCATGCACAATGTTCTACTCTCTATTTCGACCTGAATACCACTCATGATCGGTCATTGAATGATTGATTTTTCCAGCGTGAGATATCTCATGTTATGCAAAGGTCCATTGATACCATGGTGCTCAGTGAAGTTGACACCAAATTACATCAAGAGGATGTTGTTGTGATATGCAATATTGTGGCAGCCCTAGCCTGTGCTACACCATGGCCATCGGTCAATTTTTAAAGTCTAAAAATTGATTGACATGTTAACATACTTACATTTTCATTTCCAACACTTTTGCAAGATCTCCATGCCTCACTAATTTCTTGTTCTTTGTCTAAGCTACATCTTATACGTAATTTATTCCATCTACATCTTGTCTGCCTTTCATCTACATTTTATCTACTCTCTAAACTATGACCTGATGATTAATATGCACAAAAGTAGACGAAGCAATAGATCTACATCTTGTCTACATTTCATCTACCTGAGATCTAAATTTCGTCTAATTTTTCATCCACATTTTGTCTACATTTCATCTACTGTCTGAACTATGACCTCATTAGTATGCACAAAAGTAGATGAAGCAGTTCATCTACTGCCTAATTAAAATAAAGTCTACTGTAGATCTAATGTGGACTAGATGTAGATCTCAATTTTCCGTAAGGGTGCTAGAGTGTGGACTATATAATTCATGGCATAACATAATGGGGGCGAATAATGTACTAAAATATCAAGAAGGAAACAACCCCAAAAATAAGACGACAAAATCAATACGTCCGGGTAACTAAAATATTGATACCGTCAATAAAGCGATAGGGATGCAGCCAAAAATCAATTTCGAAAAAATCTGCCCACAAACCGCGTTTATCTAACACTGGCTAGAAATGTTAAAATCTATTTCAATGCAACAGGTAGCTTCGCCAACGTCGTCGGCTTTTCAGATAAACCTGAGGACAACCCCGTGATAAAAAGTACTATGAGTCCAGGTCGAGCGGATTTCTTAACAGTCACTAAATACATAGTTCATTCAGATGTCGTTGATGTTACTGGAAATTATGTTTCATTTGGCTCTGGCGAATACATACAGGGGAAAGTATCGGACTGTTTACAAATACTTCCCGTTCAGGATACAAAAGAAATAAGTGAAAAGGTCACCTATGATTTTAAAAACGGGGGCGCAATTTCCATGCCATTGAGAAAAGGCTCAGATTACATGAGTTCAATTCGTATTTGGATAACAGATCAGGATGGAAACATAGTTAATTTCAATAACTGGCCAACTAGCTTTTGTATTGAATTATTGTAGCTAACGTAAACCCCCTACCGTAACATAAACCATCCCACGACCAATCCTCCAGCAATATAAATCATTTCATATTTCTTTTGCTCAGGACTGGGCTGGTAATAATCTGAGAATTGCGCTGGCCCTGACGTAGAGTTGGCCACCGCTTCTGCTTCTTCCAGGATTTCTGCATCTGTATCTCTTAATTCAGCTGCAGCATGCGCGTCCTTTGCTTGATTTTCTCTTTCCCAGTCAGCCTGGAGTAATCTTTTTTCTGACCAGACGTTGCGATCATGTTCAAATTTTTCTAATGCTTTATCATGTCTAATTTTCTCTTCAATAAGAGCGTCACCATTCCCGCTAAGCTTTTGTCCGATAATATTTCCACCTGTGAATGCCGTTGCATTTAATACAGCACCAAGAACTGTCATTCCTATAGCTGAAGCCATGATTGTATATTATTACAAGGTATTATTTATTTTTCACTGTATATAGGTTAATTATGTCTGGTCCAAGTAACTTCGGTCTAGGTGCAATTCACGTACAAAATCTCGAGCTCGAAGATCTGAGTGATGTTAAAGTTAACAATAATACTAAGATAGCAGGTAATCATAATAAGGATTACGTCCTTCGTTATAAGGACCGTGAGAAACAATTCGTGTTATCGCAAGCGACAGCACAGAAACACATACATTCTGTAGAATTTTCCGAATTGAAAGACGTCGATGAAACTGTAATTGATGCCACAAAGGCTTCAAATGATCCTACCCTTTTGCTCTGACATGGGATTCGGTTAGTCAGAAATTCATGCCTTATAATGTACCACGGAACATCTTAGATATATTGGATAGTGAAATTGCAGGTGGAGTTGCTGTGAACTGCCAGGAACTCCAAATGTTATTTATTTCGACAGTAATG
The DNA here is from genome assembly GCF_041260155.1 of Ptychodera flava. Taxonomy (NCBI): domain Eukaryota; kingdom Metazoa; phylum Hemichordata; class Enteropneusta; family Ptychoderidae; genus Ptychodera; species Ptychodera flava. The sequence continues at coordinate 500,637 of NW_027248355.1, read as the reverse complement.
TTAACAAGTACAAGTTGCTAGATTTTCGTCATTGGCTTACTCCTAAGAATCCATACATTGCACTTCTTGGTATACCGATTCACCTCAAGATCAAACCTCTTTCAACAATAATGTCTTCAGATAATACACTGCGAAGGTGGATAAATAATGGGGAGAATTATTGTTCATACAATGCTAGCGGAGTTCCAGTTAGATTATTTTGGGACACAACTTTAAAGAAACAGGGTCTGAAAAGTGTGGGGGAGGGGACAGCTGAATTAAATTTACAGACTATGAATCAACAGATGACAGACAATATGAAAATACTTCAACATGGTACAGTTCTCATTAGGTGTGTAAAGTTAGCTACTGGAGATGAGTTTGACGATTTGGTTGGATATTACGCTATAAAAACAGACAACAGAACAACTTGTGATATTATTATAAATATTGATAAAGATCGTAATGAAATGAATATTGAATGTTTTGTTGGTGGGAATAGAGTAGAGAATGACTCCGGAACTACATTTGTACGTAAAGATAAAAGTGTGAATACTTTGGATATCAGTGCCATTTATCTAAAACGACTCATTTTGTTTGAAGTAATGGTCTTCCGACATATTTTAAGTTCGGAGGAAATTTCTAAAATTTTATCTATCGGGTGAACAAGTTAACTGGAGTTGTTCAAAAAAAATCTGTATAATTTTTTTATGAAAACTGTAGAGACTCAGACCTCTGAGATTACATCACAAGTTGCTAAGCAACATTCGAAGTTATTGCGAAAGTCCTACTGGAAAGCCCCTGCTGGAAAGGTATTGCGCAACATCCCTATTGGAACCCCTACGGTTCCGGTAGGGGTTGAAAATCTCGTTCCGATAGGTAACATAAGTGTTGTTCCCGTTCCGGTAGGGAGAAACATAGTGAAAAGGGAACAGCCAGCAGATATTGATAAAATTCATACTTACATCCATAAGACGAGAATCACCTCCGGAACCGTTGCCTTTGTAAGAGCAGACTCGCTCCGGTACATCTCAGTCAGAATCTATCTAACAAATGATCCGACAGATGTTTTGATAGTGGATTACCCAGTGAGTCATAGCTAGTGTATTGCGCAAGTCCAGGACTAGTCTGGCAGAGACCCTGCGATTCGCGTTCTTTCCTGTGGGAACACGCGCGCGCCCTTCAGACGCTACGCGAATCCCAGGGTCTGGACGTTCTTGCAAGCGATCGGTCGGATTTCTGCCTGATCCGGGTACTTTAAAGAACTCCACACATCCGTTAATCAAATAAAAAATGACAAGTACCATAGCAAAATAAAATTAAAAATGAAAAATAAAAACATACCGCGTATATAGGTCTACCAGCTGCTAGTATATATTCTCTCCGTTCCGTTAGATGAGTGTTTCTTTTGACGTCACTACCCTTATGAATATTCATATCCTTGCAAGAACTGACAGTCGCTGTGTCTGGTAGCGCGTGCTCACAGCTGCACAGCGTAGCCTTCGAATGCAGGTGGGCGCGCACAAAACAAGGCACAGCGACTGTGGGAGTCTAGTCCAGGACCTGACTCAGCAGGGAATTTCCCGCTGAGTTCAGGACAATGCACTATCTGCTGCGTCAGCTGTCGCGCGTACGTGAGTTCATATATAGGTCAGGGTCACACTTTAGTTACAGGTAGGGGGTTTCTCTCTGTAGCTAAATGGGGGTATTGTAAATACTAATTTGCATCACAAAAGGGAAATTATATATACTACTAAAGCATACTCCTTGATTACTGTGCCTTTTTTGATTTCAATAATATTGTCAGACTTTTTCGGTTTATGCCTCATACCATGCCGACATGATTTAGTTCTTATTGGTGAACAGCAATTTAACATTGTTTACATTTTTGTAGAGCAATTCAACAGCATTGCATCGAGCTTCTCGAGGAGGTCATGCAGACATCGCTGAAATGCTGATTAAACATGGTGCAGATGTCAATGCTAAGGAACTGGTAAGTAAATGGGACTCGGTACTCGATATGCATATCGGAATCGTAATACTTCAACGATTTCATTTATCTCTCTTCCACTTTAACGTTACAGTCACTAAATCGTATAATGCTATGACATTTTATTGTGTCCTGGTCATACAATCCCGCTGCAATACTTCAAAATGTAAGAGAGTAAATCATGCTAAGATGGCCGACGTCTTGTTCGCAAAATGGGTGACCCACCACTCATATGGCGTTCGATTTTATTCAAATAATTTAGCACGAAGACCGGTAACAGTGTATCATTTTTTCAAAGTTGTATTTGTTCTTTTTGTTTGTTTAGCGATATATTCCACAACAATAGCGTTCGCCTCGAAAAAAATATAACGGCAGAGAGACAGATATACAGACAGAGAGAGACAGAGAGAGACTGAGTGATGTATGTCTTTGAAAAATTCTCATTATCCAAATTTGGAATGTTTGATAGCGGATTATTCAATGCCTATGGCTTGAATTGCTCTTTATATTAAGCATACATTAATTAATCGATTTTTCGTTTAAATCCTAGTGGTATTGCAGCTTTCAAATATTTTTGTTAGACACAAATGCATGATATTTTGTCGGTTGTTAGGCCTCGCAGATGAACGCACCCATGCAGTACATCACCCTGGTTTATTTCTCTATACAGCATAGTACAAAAGAACCAATCGGTACCGTATAATAGTGTAATTGAGGTTAAAAGTTACGTGTGTTGAAATGTTTCCTCAACTGGGCGTATATTTGTTGATTTTTTTATTCAGAGATCTCGATCGGACCTGACAAATCCATCGATCGAGCTCGACTGTTGGGTACCCGGAGGTGTGTCTGCATTGATAAAGTTATCTACTTTTACCCTCTCTTCTATGTTGACAATGAGAAATCGGACGTTTTTCGTCCGCTTTTCCTGTTTTGGTTACTTTTTCGGAGATTTGATCCGGCTCGCGTTTTTTGTTTTTGAGCAAGGCCGCCAAGAAGACGAAGTCAACCTCTGGAATTATTTAAACATAGCTCAAAACTACGTGTCACATAGTTAATTTGTTTGAATCAATAACATTAGGTAAAAACTTCATAATTAGTTGTTGAGTTCATAGGAGTATTCGATATCTACCACTACCAGGCAAAATTCAGTTGAGGTGTTGGGTATGTCCGGTGCGGGCGCTATGTGTCATTGTACTTGGCACAAGCTAACGTGTAGGCCGTAGTACGGGCGCTTTTCATCTCGCTGTAACAGGTGTCGAATCTAGTAGACATATACATGTATTTGAAATGAATATACTAAACCAGACATCCATGATAGCGTGATGCTAGCGCCTGTGACTTCGTCTACAGTGAGCGAGCATAAAGAACTAGTACGGGATAAATGAAAAGCGAGCCCGAACAGAATGCACATCCACTTAGGTATGACAGTGGTCAATTCTAACGGAAAATGCATGATGACCGAAACAAATCGTGCTCCACCATGCTCCAATAACCGACAAGAACTGTTGACCTAGCATTCAAAGCTTAGAAAATATCCATACAACAGCTAGCAAAGTTATCATAAATAAAATTTGGCCAACAATAGGCGATATTTGGCGACAAATAAGTTACTGTAAATTTACTAGCGTCAAATCCTGATTTCTAGGAGCCGTACCTGACAAGGACAATCATTCAAAGGTTGCAATTTCGATGTACTAGTCATTTGTGTCGGTTGTCATGTCGACTGTACTGAACCATGTGCGTAATATCTATATCGAAAATTTACCGTGTGTTAAAAGTAAAGAATGTCTTTAGCAGAAAAGATCCGAAATCTTCGCAATCTACAAGCTTACATTTCCACAATTCATTATTCAATGGGCGTCAGTATTGAAGCGTGGAGAGCAGTAGTTGGAGGTTTTTGCCACCCGAAAAGTTGGCGTTCTGTGTCACTTGATCGCTACTCGCCCAACGCTACGTGGACCCCAGTCAACGAATTTTACTACAGGTGTGTATGCAGCTTCATTGTTGTCAGCTATGTACTGCTTGCTGCGCATGGTCTTGTCACCACTCTTCAATGCTTGCAAACTTGGCTGGAAAAATCTGGGAGAATTGACATGCAAGTTTGCATTGAGACGTTCGTATTCTGTTCACAAAAACAAGTCGCTGAAGATGAACTGGAACAGTTAAATAATGTTACAACTACCGTATGTGAAGCTGTAACTACACCTGAAGTTTTCCGTTTACTACAATTGAGTGGTGACGTGGAGTTGAATCCCGGCCCTTTGACAAGAAAGCAAGCCACTATCTCCACCACCGGTTTCTCATACCACCAATGGCAAGTAAAACGTCAAGTGTTGACTCTGAAAATACTCAAATCATGGACATACTGGTGGATATTCAAAGGGAAATGAAGAGCCTACAAACGTGATATGAAAGCTGACTTAAATGACGTAAGAACAGAAATGGGAAATATTAGCGAGTCTGTATCGACATTAAGAGAAAATTATCAGAAATTACTAGAAGAAGAAAACAAAGTGCTTAGACAGAGAATTGACCGCTTGGAATTGGGATGTGATAGACTGAGGGGACACAGTGGAAGAAACAACTTGATATTTGAAGGTATTCCCGAAAATGAAGACCGTCGTTCAAAAAGTGCATAAGCTGTTAGAGGATGAAATAAATATAGAAATGCGTCTGACGACTCTATCATAGGTATAGAAAGAGCCCATCGTCTCCCTGGCCGTGCTGGTAATCACCCTTGAAGAATTATCGTAAAATTTCTTTCATACAAAGCCCGCTCAGCAATTTTACAGAAAAATCGAGCACTTCTAAAAGGCACAAGTTACAAAGTTAAAGAGGATTTTTCTCCCTTAGTCGGTGAGAAACGACGAAATTTAACTCCGTATCTACAGAAAGCCATTGAAGATGGGAAGAGGGCTACATTGATATATGACACGTTACTTGTAGAGGGAGAAAGGTTCAAATTCGATGAGGTAACTCAGACCATTGTCAAGTTATAGAGGTTCGGCCAGGCCCAAACTACACGAAGACACGAAGTAATTAAAACTACGGAGAAAGCAACACTGTCGCTGGTCTCATGGAACGCAAACGGACTAAAGAAATATACTAACGACTATCGAATCCTTAATTTTTTGTCTAATTATGATATAGTCGGTATTTGTGAAACTTTTGCCAAAACTGTCACTGAGTTTGATTCGTTTCTGCTGGGTTATACCGCTTTTTCGACATGTCGACAAAGGCGTTCAAATATTGGTAAATTTTCAGGTGGTGTGAGCGTATTCATCAAATCTCATCTTCTACCATATGTAAAAAGAGTTAAAAGTATCGACGATACAGTCTTTCTTGTGCTCTGTAAAGAAGCCTACAATCTTATGAATGATATTATCATTGGATTTGTGTATGTTTCGCCGGAAGGCTCACCAATTTATAACGATTGGGAACCGGATGGAATTACACGCCTAGAAAATGGTTTAGAGGAAATGTTTGATAAATGTAATAGTCATGATTTAATATTAGCAGGGGATTTTAATGCTCGTACGGGAAATTTACAGGATTATTAAGTAATGAGCCTGATAATAATGTACATGGCTTGTTTGATCATGGAGTAAATTATTTTGATCTAGAAAGAAAAGCAAAGATGTACATGTAAATAATTTTGGTAAAAGTCTTATAGAATGTTGCTGGAAATCAGACATACACATATTAAATGTGGTGACAAAGTAATCCGTGACAAATCGCGGCCAACCTGTTTACTACAACGAGATTTCAATAAAGGAATTTGAAAATAGATTTTTCGTTGATTTTAGTGGTGAGTTACAATCTGTCGCATATTGAAATATAATATATTTCTATTTTCTATTTGCAATATAAATTTATCATTTCGAAATAAGCATATTGGTGCCATTGGATGGCAGATGTAGGCCAACGCTCTGTCTAATTTTTCATCGGCCCGACGTAATTGAAAATAGAAAATACAGTCTTATTTCCTATTTTCAATTTGGTGCAGACATGCGCATTAGCATGAAGCACCCACAACCCAGACATCAGAGAAGACCTGGGATTGTTACTTTGTATGTATTATGTCTCGAAACTATCTTCCCAGGGATAGACTTGAGATATTGTTACATAGTATGAGCTCAAATTGTTATTCTAGTACAAACGAGTACTTAACGTTCATTGGTTATTCGAAGTGACAATTTTATTTTAGGCAGGATTTTATTAATTTTAATGCATGCCATGCCATGCCAGAGTCAGATTTAGTTTAGGGCGGCTAGCCATGGAGGGGTCTCGAGGGCCAGTCCTCCGAGTAAGGATAGGTGAAGATATTTTTAATCTACCTTCACCCGTATCAAGCCAACGCTTGAACATTCTGAGTGGCAACCATTTTCAACAAAGATCAATGTACTTGGTGAGCGATGATGCCTCGGGAAGACGAGTTTTGTGGCAAGACGAGGACGGAAACTTCGACCTGGTGACGAGGGATCACAACCCGCAGGTGCTATATGAGGTCCGAGGATTACACCTCAGTGCAGCCACGGCCTCCAGCCCAACGAGACCGTCACGTTCGCCGACTGTCCATCCAAGTACTGCCACAGATGTTGGTACTCCAGACAGTTTCCTAGCTACGGCAGGTAGTGCACCTCCCCTGGGGTGCGTTATGGTCATATGTATCAACAACCCGATAATGTACACTCTTCACCAAGACATCTCGGCGTTCGGCCACCCGGCGTCAGAGCGCAACAATTTGGGCGACGTACGAGGAAAGCGGTCACAATGCTAGAATACAGGGATGAGAGCGCCGAGCTGATAGAAAACTGCACTGTATTCATTAGGATAACAGAAGACTCTTGCAGCCTACAAAATGTTGCTGACCAGGTCAAGAATGAATTACAACTAATACAAACGCCAAAACTTCTCGACAGACATTATCTACCGATCAGGGACACCGCCGTGACTTCAGGTAGGTTTATACTTGTGCTAAGTGATTGTGGATGCATGGCAATTAGCTGCAATAATTGTAAGCCTATTTACTGGCTTTTTCTGTCGTGTTGGCAAGAACTTGCTATTTTCTTGGAGTACGTATTCGCGAAAATAAATCTGGCTCACACCGGAGAGCACAGGTGCTTGCAGCGTTGCTTGGATATTAGATCGGCGGCTCGGGATGGAACTGTTCGGCCGAACCTCGGTAGTTTTGCCTCACTTGGAGGTCGACGGCCGACCCTACCGAGGTTAGGCCGAAGACCGAACACTTCGATCTCGGGCCTGCGATCGACAGTCCAACCAACGCTGCAAGCGCCTGTGCCTGAGAAACAGTATCAGTATTAATTGCCATCGAGGCATCCACGCTTTTGTTTTTTTCACCAAACCGGAGGAGCCAAGTCAAGTTTACTCCCGATCAAAATATCATCAGTTGGGTAAAACTATCGAATTGCGAAGCACGTATACGGAGTACGTACCTGTTGTTTGGGAATTAATCACTTTCAAGTGTACGGCCGGCAGCGATGCATTGAAATGATTCTTCGTCTTCAGAACGATAACCACATCAGAAATCTCCCCCCGCCCCTACAACTTTGGCTTTGAATTTAGACATGCAGCGGAAGCCACCAATGCTGGTTTATTGAACAAATTGAGCCGCTTTCATCTTTGTCAGTGACGGAGCAAGTCTGAGAAGTTGGAATAAGAAGTATATCGCAATCGCGGCCATTGGTGTTCTTTTACTGAGTCGCTGGAGCCATCCGTCCTGTACTTCGAACTTTCGAGCGATTGTAGTTGCGACCCTACCATGTGCATGCTCGATTTGCATAAGTGTTGGTGGTTTATCAAAAATGAAATGTGCTTTCAAGAATCAAATTACTTTATTGTCCACTCCGTCTCTGTGTTGTTGACGTTAAACGCACTTTCGGCAATGTAAGTTTTCGCATATTGACTTTTTGAGTATACTTTGATTGACCTTGATCGAAGCATGATAGTCAGCGGAAGGGTGTGCGTGGCACATGCGCGTATAAGTGACCTAAATCATTGCTACGGGGAGTGTTAATTCGTCGGCAGACATGTCATTTGTACCGAGATATTTGAACGGGCCCGCGGTCCTGTGCATTCATTATTTCAATTTTAGGACGCTCATGACACAATGCGACGCTACTTGATGTCATTGTTTATATTTTGCGAAATGCCTTCTGAATTTTCGTTTTTGTAATCTTTTAACATGAAGGTACAAGCGGTAAACTAACGCCATGATTAGAATTATTAAAGTCAGACTTCAATAGTAGTATTCATTATTTACGTGCATTTGTGGTTTCGATGTTTGTGTAAATTTGATGAGAAAGACGCGTAATTTCGTTAGGCGTCATTTTTGCTTACATTAATATCTTATGCTCATGCATTTCTTTTAGCACACCATGTCCACTTTAGTCATAGTTTGATTTAATTCTTGTGTTACATTTTCATTTGTTACTTATTCTTTTTCTTGTTTGTATTACAGAATATGGTTTCTGGCTTGCTGCCAGAAAAATCAGTGCAGTCAAGGAAGATGATTTCCTTAAGTGGAGAGGTAGGAAGAAGACAAAGAAGAATAAAACGGCGACAGATGAACTTCATGAAGTTTTAAGTCAAGTGAAGCAACAGTTAGAAAACACAGTATGTACAGTAGTTTGTTTGTTTTTTATAAAGTAAATTGTTGACAAGACCATTATTTGGTGAAAATGATGACTATCTCGCAATGTAGGCAAATAAGTGTTACCGCATTTTGAAAATGCCATTGTCTCCCCTATATTTATATCAACACTCATCTGTGCATGATCAATTCATTTTTTTTAATTTTCACCACAAAATCAAAAGAAAAAGATATAGAAAAAATCAAGGATAGCATTAACTTTAAAGAGCCAAAGGTGGTAACTTTTAATGATATTTTTCAATATTTTTATTTCCAATGTCAATTGCAAGTTCTTGCTCTTCTCCAATAAGTATGTTGAAAAAGTAGTAACTTAGCTTGTCACCTAAGCATTATATCTGTAGAGAGCACTGTTGTTTGATTTTTGTTGATTTCTAGTCTGCACCAGAACTGCCAATTTGCATATTTGATGAACATTTTGCAATTAGTAATTAACACCTAATGACAAAAGTTCATCAAATTGAAAATTACTTCAGAAGTCAATAATTGCCTTTTTGATCTGTTTTACAGCCAGGTGCCACATCCCCATTTACAAATTGCTTGATATGCTTGATATGCTTGCCATTATTCGTCTGCTCAAAATGCAACCAGGCCATAGGATGCCTTCAGTGCTGTACTAGATGTAGCCAGTGCCCTCATTGCAGAGCTGAATTGCCAGATCCAATAGAAGGTGTACGGGGCCTTGATTCATTATTATCAGCAGTGGGCCATCCCTCCTCCACAGAGGAAGAACTGAGCGAAGCTCTGACACAGCGTGTAAATGAAAGTGAAAGTCAACAAAATCCACCACTGATATACCAGATTAGTGACAGTAACAGTGATGATGATTTTCAGCCATAACTTGTGTGTACTTCACTTAGTTTTTTTTCTTGAAGGGACATTTATTATAAACTGCTGTGTTCCAAAGTTTTGCAGTACACTCAGTAAAGCATGAATTCCATGGGTGTCAACGTTAGTGTTACCTTGAGTTCAAGGGATAGTAGTAAGTTTTATGGTTAATTTTCATAACTTTGTACCAGTGTTTTCAGACGATACAAAAAAAACCCCAAAAATCTTAAAGTTTATCTGCCTTTGGTGTTATTAGAGTTTGTGTGCTATACATTAAAAATAAAATGCCATTATTGAAACTGTTTTCTGGCAGGACAGTGCAATTTCTGAAACGTTGTGTCAGACAAACACTGAGAAAAAGTGATATGTGTAAACATATCCAGTCGTTTCCAGTGGATTTTTTTGCCTTGATGAAGATGTTATTTCTTCACTGTGCATGGAAACTTTCTTGTCATGGACAGACAGCAAAGCAATTTAAGATGCCATGCCCAGCTTGCACAGCAATAACCTGAGCGTTTGAAAAAAAAAGAAGTTGTAGTTTTGGATCAAGGTATGCACAATGACCAATTCTGTGTGTAAGAGTTGTTTCTTGATATTGCAAATAAGATATTAAAACAGATTTTATGTGAGCGAGTAATTCAAGATGGGTTTTTTGCATAAAATCAGGTGACTTGTGAATAGCAGTGACATTGGCCTCTTTCAGCTCCTTTGTCAAACAAGCTAATACAACACTGATGTGTGGTACTAGTATATGAGATTACCCACAGTTCTCCGTAATTGGCACACAAATAAACATTTGACAGATGCAACCACCCTGTTGTCAATAAAATCAGTACATGTTACGAAGATCATCTTTTGAAGTTGAGTAAATCTTGTAAGTTTACAAGGTACAATGGCTGAATTGTCGTCCTTGTCATGAAGATATGATTAGTAATGGTTGAAATTCTAGTTTTCATGGACAATTTATTTGCTAAAGTAATGTATCCTAGCAACTGATGGGGTTAGAGGTTTCATCTATGATGCTTATTGGACAAGTATGGGAGCAAAATGTTCAGATATCAGTGACAAACTTTGATTATTCAAGCAACAAGGGAAGGAGGCTTTGTTTCTCTTGAATATTGGTAACTGTTGGACCAAACGACTTTTTAGAGGACTTTGGATGGACTCTAATGACCTTTGAACTTTTCAGATGACCTTGAATTGACTCAAATGACCCTTCACACCTTAACACATAAGCATCTGAAGTCCCTAGAGGTTTTGTGTTGGATAATTGTGAGTAGGGCAAATGTATTTTTCAAAGCCTTTTGGACATGACCTTTGACAAACTTCAGCGATCTCTATAATATTAGGTTTCTTCTGTTTGATATTGATGGATTTAGGACAATCCTTTCCAAACTTTTGAATGCTCTTGACAGACCTTTAATCGCAAACTTAAATGTATCTTAAAGCAACAAGCAGTTCCATGTCAAATCAGTGTGCCACACAACCTCCTCCAGTACCATTGCATCATCATGGATAATTTGAGCCAAATATGGCATTCTCAAGTGAACGAGAGGGAAACCGTTGTACAGTAGTAATTAACTAACGCTACTCTGCATGTCAACAACTTTTATCGCTCACTGACCCCACGATCTTCTTACATTTGTCTGGCTTAAACTCCGAGTAGGCTATGTCCGAAGTCAATAAAGACGAAATTATATAATTTTATTGACATGATAAATCTCACCGTCACTGAAAAATGGAATATTTTGTAAACAAGTCTGATAATATTATGCCGTGGACACTGAACTGTTGATTAAGCCCACTTTGAGCAATACGAGTATCAGAGATTCGGTTTACACAGCGACAAAACGGACTCTACCGAAGGCTGTAAATGAGAGCAAGCTAACGTTTGGCACATTGTGTTCCAGATTAAGACTCAAGATACTACCGTGACTATCAAACATTAAGAATCTGTTTAATTGGTTAAAGGGACATTATTTGTATCTTTTGTTTTTTTTTTTTCATTTTTTCGATGACTGACATCCCTGGTCAAATCAATAGGACAATAATAAGAGACCTAAATTGTGACTATGGACGGCTTCAAGGATATGCAAAAACCACCTTGCTCTTACGGCAAGGTTCAATTTGAACCACCCGCCATGATTATGGGATCTCAGCTATAAGCTTCGTACAATTTGTGTGCTCTTTTAGACTGCGTCTCGGGGACTGAAATCAGCTGCACGGGTTTACCATCTAGTGATCTACGGCTGTCCAACTATATGGGGATACAGGGTCAGGTCGTCATTGACACCATAATCGACTAATAATGTTCCATTGCCATGAGCCAGGGTGGATATTTTGGTAAATTTTTTTAGACGGTCTACTGATCATAGCATTGATGTAATTCCGGACCGTGGTAAGACCAGAGGTGGCCCAGACAATATTAATAAGCTTATTATTGAGTTTTTCTAGGTTTTCTTTATCAGTTCCTCTCCTTTTCTTCATGCTCTGACTGATCGTACAAAATAAAATAAAATAAATGACAATATAGCCTAACCTGGCCTCTTGACTCTTTATTTATTTTACGCCCCATTACATGGACGTTTATCTCTCATATACACACACATCTTGTAATTAATTAGTCAACACAACTAATTATGCTAGTCCGTAGACTTATTCTCACATGGAAACGTTAGGCGCTTATAATAATGTCAAATGACACACTTTGCGATTGTCGGGTTATTACTTCCAGGACTGACATTAGGCAACACCCTCAGTGACGAACCAGCAGCCCCGAGCTCGGATCCAAGACCCAGCGAGTTTAACCGGTTTTTTTTTAATTAAATTTTCAAGTATAGGCAACCACATTGAACAGCATATATTGAAACGCGTACATTAAAACGTTACTTTATTGAGTTACAATTTAGTATATAATATAATAGCACCGGCATGATCCACCTGTAAAACGATTTCCGGCTTCAATTTCAAACGTAGTAGGCCTACGTACTTTCTCTGTGACATGGAAGTCTGTACGAAAAAAACTTCATCTCGCTGAGCCGTGTTCAAAACTTTTGTAGTTTTCGGCGTATCGTTGTGTAGGGCTTGGCAGCGGAAGTCAGACCACCTCCTTTGATCAAGGATAGGGACTGGACGGAAATTACTGAAGAGGCGTGGGGACATGTTTGGCCCGAAAATGTTCTGTCAGTATAGTAAACGAAAACCTGTGTCGGTCAGGCTATTTTCAACAAACGTCCCCTGGTAGACATGATCATTCTTATCTAACGTCGACATGCCTCTGGTTGTTCTTTGCCAACATCACAAGCATAGCTAATCTGACAAATATTCCTCTGAAAACATTTGTTTTTCTCCTGATTTGAAAATAGTGTAAAGGAACTGTTCCCTCAACTGAAAAAAGAAAAACTTGATAGAGTGCTTACGCTGATAATCGCGAAGCGCTTTAAAGTTTATTCCGCGACGAGACGCTATACGCAAAATCTTGTAACGCGTCCATGATTTAGCCATTGCCGTAATGTTAACATGGATAAAGTTTATTACAGTACACTTATAAGGTCGCTGACAAGGTAACCTTTAATGTCCAGATAAAAAAACATCTCTAAACGTATAACAAAACGTATCCTTATGATTATTCGTGCGCCAGTTCAATTCTCTCTCCCACAACTTTATTGTTGCAAATACATAACAAATGTAATGAAAGTGAACAGTTGTCTTCGGCAGTTAAAACTGGACCATTTGCAAATGTCAGTGTTCAGTTTACAATCTGAATTTCGATTGTTGCATTTATAAAACTGACTATAGCATGTCGAAATGGGGTAATGTTTCCGTTAACCAACTGTCCAAAAATACGTGGAGGTGGTTCAATTTCAGCAAGAAATCTGCGTTCTCGCTGGTCAATTAAGGGATTGTTGCCAGCAAGAGGGTCTCTTCCAAAATAACTTGTTCTTGTGAGATTCCCTCAAGTGGCTTCGTATTCGGTGATTGCCTCCTGCATAGTCGGCACTTGATCTTGTAATAGCCGTGCTACTGTATTCGTCCGGCGAGCTAGATCATCCGGTATACGGGAGACAATACCTATTAAAATGAAGCAAAAAATCATGACTCAAAATTCATGAAGAAACAATGATAAAATGATGGTATTACGAAAATACCACAAAGGATACGCGAGACCTAGGCTAAGCTCAAATTATCCTGAGTGGCTACTTCTATGGAGAGGTGTACGAATGTATATCACCTGAAAAGGTCACCCTTTCATGAAAAAATCGCTTAACACAGTCGAAATTTCATTTCACCTGAAAAACACCTAAACATGGATCGATAATATAGTAAATGATGCGATAGGAGAATCGGTAAAATGCCAAGAATTTGTCACGAAAATCCCTAATAGCGGGTCATTTTCCTAGAATATAACATTGACTCATATTTCAAACCTGGATCGCACAACATCTTATTGGAATATCCCATCCCAACCTCTATCGACCCCGACGCGGAGCGGCGGTTGATGCGCAGCGCCAATGCTCGAGAGCGTCGTCGTGTGCCGTAATTATGAGCGCAGGCATGCTCCGGCCTTATTTTTTTCTTTACATTGCGCATGCGCTTTTATCCCCCGCATTGGCATTCTGAATCACTGGAACAAAATGATATTCTTGGAAGTTCTGTTTCTTAGAAAAACTCTGACCTTGAAAATAAGTCAAAGCCCCTTAATATGTTTGTATTCGGGATGAAACCGTGCTGCGTGCCAGCAGTACGCTGGCTTGTTTATTGTGTCAAGGCCAAGAGTCAACCCCCCCCCCGTCACAAAATAAGTGCGTCGCTGAAAATTCGGCTGCGCGTGCTGCTGCCATGGCCACGAGCAGCCAGTGCAATGGGGCCATTGACACTTGTGATGACGAAGAGTGGTACCTTAAAATACCTTTATGAAAAACCCATCTACTATGAACAATGAACTGTCATTTTCTTGAAATTATAAAGCTGCGCGAGCTTATAGGCCTATTCTCAACTGCGGACCGTCCTGGTATACTTGAGGTTCTTACGTCATTCTTGCGTCACAGCGCCGTGAAACACTATGGGCACAAAGGCCTCTATTATTATCACTCACCGTGCGCCCCTTTTTGCAACACATACGCTGAGTGAGCGTTAAGATACCCATTTCAGTCTTCCGAGTAATGTTGAAAAATTAGCCGAATTTTCCAGCCGCACAGCTAAATATTCAAATATTCATGAAATGGTTGCATATTCAATTTCCTTGTATGTTCCTCTTTCCATTATGATATTTCGGCAAATACCGAAGCGATAATACTCTATGCAAAAAAACACAGCCAACAGCACAAACGATCGTAAACTCATCATTTCATAACAATATGAGAGAAAATTACGAAACTAAAACGATAGAATTTTAGTTAATCTTCATGAGATGCCTAATCTCAAATATTGGAGGAATGATTTGATCCGGCGGGTTTTTTCAGATGTATTTTTCATTTTACGATGTGCCGAATAAGCTCGATTCCCATAGAAAACAATGGCGTTTATGCGCGTCCGATGTACCGAACAGATTGCACACTTCTCGCCGGTTCAAATTCCTTAATTCTGAACCAATGATGATGAAAAGTGACACGGTGATCCTTTGATTTATAAACAAAATCGTATGGTTTTAAATTTTTGAATTTCTTCGTAAAATTTGTTTTATTGGCATTTTATTTATTCTGATCACTGAAATATACTGTTGCCGTCAATAAATTGCGATCTGACGGCGTTTACATGTGCAGAACAAGGGTCTGAAATTGACGCAAATTAATCAGCAAGTGTCTTCTAAATTGTACACACCAAATGCCTGTCACGTTGTTGTCTTTTATACAAGATTTGGATGAATATGAACCATGAACATCGCAGTAAATTGGTAAAAATAACACGGAACGGAGGCGAACTGGTGTAGAGTCTCCACTGTGAACGTGCGGTGAACGTTATCGATCGATATTCTTTTGTTGGAAATTGATACAATCTTGTGTTGCATACCCGTGGATCGCCTGGCGCCAAACTAGTCCAAAGTGTGCCCAAATATGCTGAGACATAAAAGCATCACCAAAACTAAACAAACTGTCTTCGATTCAATTGAATGAAGAAAACAACAGATACGTTGATTTTATGGTACATAAGTCAATATAAATACGGTCTTTGGAAAAATTCATGACGTAACCTGAAGATACGAGCGGCAGGCGAGCAGATTTCGATCGATATTTTATTGAAATGAAATTTGATACAATGTTCGCTGTCGTCACTAGCAACCATTCCAGCCCAAAGCGTTGTCCGGCTGGGGGCGCTGTACTGAACGTTTCAGAGCCCTTTTTGCCAAGAGTGAAACAAATAATTGAAGTTCGGATTTTTCAACCATCAAACCAATATTCAAAGTTTCAACATACGTAAATGACATAACTTTTAGTGATTTTTTCGCACAATTTTTGTATCTTTGCTCTTCAGTATTCTCATCTCTCATTCACCTCACTCACGTGCGTTTCTCCTACTGACGTCACTCCGCCGTCAATAATTCTTGAACACGCGTTCTATATCACTTTCAATGGAACAGCTAAATGTATGAGATATATGTGCTTAAAGTTGAAGGTTTTTCTTAGAAAATAAATATTATAATCATTATTGTTGTTGTTGTTACTATTATAAAGTCACCATCGAGACTATAGACTTGCGTTTGCCAAGTCACAAATGTAAGACGAGTTCAAATAAAGTTCTCGCCAGAATACAATGTACTCGCGCTGCAAATGGCTCGCGTTGTGCTTGTCATAGTTTTCGCAACACGCAAGGTAAACTTTTTATTGAGTTTGTAGGTCAATTGGGGAATGATAAAGACGAAAAATAAGCTCATACCTTCCAAGGGATGACTGTTCCATGAACTTATGACCAACTTGACGCCTTCCTCTACAATTATAGTTGTGACGAAGGAAACACAAAATCGATGCATTTCATCACTCATATCTATTACCTGAAGACGCTGCAGATCGATCAGGGCATTTTTCACGGGTAGTTTACACGTCGGTTTATTTCCGGCCATTTTCGTTCAGCTCGTAAATTTTCCAGCGATCTGGTCTGAGTATAAGCCTGTTTCCGTGTATCAGTTCGGTAATTCTTCAGCTTGTTCTGAATAAAGCCTGTTAAGCAAAATTCAGTTCAATGGTCAGATCTGAGTGTATTCCAAATTCCATGGTTTAGCAAAATATCACGGAATTTCCCATATATTTGTATGGGATTCTTTATTGGGAGGATAATATAGTCAATTATTTGGCGACTATAGCCATCTGAAAACACGACTTCGGTTACGCCAAACCGAACAAGTTTTTCATTTTGGTCGACGTGCAACTTGTCCCCATGATACGCCGCATAATACGGAATGGGGTTGGTCTGCCGAACGGTGTCATTCCTCCTACGTTCATGGTACTCTGGATTGACTCTCCTCAGACTTGCCTGCACGCGATATCGGCCAACCATGAAACCTTTGGAACGTCAATATCCTTGCATCATTTTTACACCATACGCAGCTCCCACTTGCTCGATCGACCGTGATATAATGCTGTCTAGGTTACCGTCAGACATTTGATGTATATCTCTGTTTTTGCAATATCTCCGAATATTTCTTTCGGAAAATCCCCTCCTTTCGGGAAACGCCCTCCTGAGAACTTGACTGATCTCCTTATGGGTTCGACCATTTGAAATCATTGCTCGCACGAGGTTTTCATCGATTAATTTATCAGCATCCATTCCTTTGGAAAAAGGTGTGCAGCGATCAATCCAGTAAACAAATTGCACTCGTACTCCCTGACACAAATACTAACACAAATAGTAACTGTCGAAACGAAATCTGGCGCCAAATTAGAGTCCAAGCGCGGGATGACAAATTTTAATGACATTGTATCCAGTATTGTGCGTCGGACTCTCTTTGATGTATGGATTGGCTACGCTTCATGCCACTGCGCATGTCTACACTAAATTGGAAATAAGAAATAGCCTGTATTTCCTATTTTCAATTTACGTCGGGCTGGTGAGTGAACAAGGTTTCGCGTTGGCCGCAATCTGCTATCCGGAATTACCATTATGCTTGTTTCGAAATGATACGCTTATATTAGAAATAGGAAATAGAAATATGAGTATATTTCAATATTAAATAGATTTTAGCATACAAGAAAAATCAACAAAATTATATTTTCAAATATTTTATTGAATTTCGTTGTGGTAAACAGATTGGCCGCGTTTTGTCACGGATTCAAAGTTGGTGACAAAGACGGAGAATTTACGTGTACAGCCAACCAAGGAGCAAGTACTGTTGATTATATAATAGCGTCAACATCTCTCTTTGATTACATTGACAATTTTGTTGTTGATACTGTAGATTTATCAGACCATTTTCCCGTTCACTGTCAGTTATCTTTTTCCGTAAATACTGGCATAGATCTGGACACTGGCAGGAACAATAGTGTTTCACCTTATTATAGATATTCATGGAAACCTGACATGGCTGACTCAGTTATAACACATTTGCAGAGTGATAAACACTGCACCTTCTGGGAGAATTTGCAACTGAAATCGAAAGTAAAAATGTAAATAGTGCTCTTTATTTATTTGATGTTATTATGTCTGAGGCATGTAGAGATCTCAAATCAAAAGTTGGTGGTAACAACTCGAGATCAACAAGAAATAAAGTCGAACCCTGGTGGGATGAGGATTGTAAAGTCCTTAGGGAGCGTAAATTTTCCTTTTTGCAGAAATTTCGTAATTCAAACAAGGATGAAGATCTTGCCGATTACAAATTGGCTAGAAATCAAACTAAAGTTGTACCAGAATAAGCAAAAGGATTTACTTGTTGAGCAGTGCAAAACAATTCCCAGGGTTTCTGGCGTACTGTAAAGAAGTTGCGTGGCTATTCTTGTGGGACTCAGTCAGATATACCACCCTCTAAATGGTTTGATTATTTTAAACAATTGTTGCATGTTGAAGGAAATATTCAAATTGATCACGAGTTCAATGAATCCATTCAGAGTGATTTACATAACCACGATCAGGAATGTTCATTATGTGTTGAAAATTCTCCACCTGCTGTAAATAGAGTAATTTCAGAGGTCGAAGTATTAGAAGCCATCAAAAATTTTCCAAATAACAAAGCACCCGGTCCAGATGGTTTTGTTGCAGAAATATTTAAACACTCTGTAAATATTTTAGTTCTTTGCTCTGTCAACTTTTCAATATCATACTTGACTCTGGTGTTTACCCCGAAGAATGGTGTAAGGGGATTATATGTCCTTTGCATAAGAAAGGGTCTACAACAGATGTAAACAACTACAGAGGCATCTCCTTGTTATCTGTATGCAGCAAATTTTTCACAAAAATTTTAAACACTCGACTTGTTAAATGGGCATCTGAAAACAATATTATTACTGAAGCACAAGCAGGGTTCAGGAAAGGTTACTCCACAATACAACAAATTTTCTATTTGCAAGCTTTTGTACAAAAGTATAGTTCTATCAGAGGAGGCCGTTTTTATGTAGTTTTTATCGACTTCTCAAAAGCGTTTGACAGAGTCAATCACGACATGTTGTGGCACAGGCAGATTTCGTATGGGATTCACGGAAAGTGTTGACTGTATTACGTTTCATGTACTCGCAGGGCAAATCTTCACCATGTGAAGTGTTCCGTATCCACAGACCTATAGCAATATCCATTTTGATGGATTCTTACAGTATACAGCAGAATCCATTAGAGTATCCATCATTATCCAGTACTGAGAATCCAGCACCGGAATACATAATGGATTCCCCCAGTATCCAGCAAAACTAAGGCTGCGGGGAATACATGCCAAAATCCATTTTGGATACTAATGGATTCTAGTGTCACAATGCATTGTGGGTCTAAAAAACACAGACCTGGCTAGATTTTGAGAATCCATAAACATATTTATGATGAATACTAGCCTAGCCAGTGTAACGGAAAGTGTGACTACTGCAGACACTTTTTTTATGCTGAGTGAAAGCGTTGCAAAAGTTGAAACACCTAAAAATATTACCACTTGTAAATTTGTTTTGCAATCAACATTGGCAGCGTCAAAAACGCTTTTTCCTAAACATCCTATACACATACAAATAAAACAAAATTCCAAAACTTAATGTACGTCAAGAACTACAATGTTAACGATAGAGGACTATGGCCTTTCATGATCAAGCATTTGAGTCAAGACATGGATTGCGTTTATACTTATCAGCTTGAAACCCCCTCCCCCGATCAAATTGACCCCTCTCCTGCTGCAAGTTTACGTTTATCGATACCAGGTTTTGTTCGAGCTCGTTACAATTTGAGACGGTATATAGTGGACGGAATCGTTCATTACCATCTGTGTAATAAAACCAAGCAAATACGTCATCGTGACGACGAGCTATACTCTCAAGAACTTGCGTCACATTGCCGAAAAAACTAAGAAAATCGCAGAAATGTAGAAGTGACCTTTACTAGCTCACTGGATGAAAATCCAAATTTAACATTGTTTATGCAATTGCATAAATTTGCATAAAGTTGGTCAGCTCCTGTACGCACCTTTATGCAGTGCATAAAGGTGTGTAAACATGGTGTCAGTGGTGGTGCCTATATGCATCGTTATGCACTTGTATAAAAGGGTTTAATGGCTCACTAAAATTATGCACCTTCATGCAATCCAATAAAGTTGCATAATTTTACGTGTGAGGTAAAGATTGTAAAACAACACTGAGGATGACAACTTACAGTCTCTACAAATTGGAAAGGACTATATGTGTTAAATAATAGCTGGATGTATAGTGAGAAACATCTAATCACTTCCCTTAGGGCTTAGTGTTTGCACTTTGGAGTCCCCGCACTGTAGTAGACACATATCCCTCCTTCAATTCTTATCATTTTGCAACTGTCTTTTTATCTTTCGACTGGAATAAAGCTTGCGTTTTGTATACCACAGTATATGTTGCTGCAGTCATGACGAAAATAGTGATAGGTCAGGCAATGGCAAGTCATGCACGGCTCTGATTCATTGCTCCATTGTCTCAAGGTGTAAATAGCCATATGTCATTAACATATCAGGAAGGTTGCCATTGATATCGCCACAGCAGTTACACATGAGATACTTCCCTTTTCGCCACACATCGTTCATTCAAATGACAAATGTGTGGAGTCAGTAGACGACAGACTATCTTTTGATAGTATTTGGTAGCCGATATCATGACAGTTTGTGTTCGTGTCGGCTACACAGACGATCTGCCCTCTTGCGAGTTCGACTTCGTGAAAAAAAGAAGATATGACCTGCGACCAAAATTGCTTATTTGACACATAACCAGGAGACCTGCATTACATTTTGCACCGGTATGTCAGGAAGAAAATAGTGATAGGTCAGGCAATGGCAAGTCATGCAGGGCTCTGATTCATTGCTCCATTGTCTCAAGCACGTCTCAAGGTGTAAATAGCCATATGTCATTAACAACAATCACGAGGAACCCCTTGAATGTATAAACAAAAGCGGTTTTCTTGCTTCAGTCGCTGTTGCTAGAAAGTTTAACTGAAAATAGACTTTGTTCAAGTCTGAAATTTGCATCAAATTCTTGTAAACTTGTTTTCTTTTCCTTAACTTGTTAAAAGTTGATTGAACGCATTGTCATTGAGTTGCACCCGAGTCACATTTGCAGGATCGCTGTCAGCCCTACTGCACTATGGATGAAAAAAAGAATGACGTCATAAATTTGAAAGATTGTTGTGATGCATAGAAAATTATGAGTGAAGTTTGTGTGTGTGTGTGTGTGTGTGTGTGTGTGTGTGTGTGTGTATGTGTGTGTCCCTCGACGTACCATAGATACGTCCATGGAGTGTCTTGGCCGTCCTGATCATGGCAACCATGCCACAGCTGAAAAGGCCAGCGTTGACAAAGATAAAATAATAGGTGTGAAAGGGATTATCAGGCCCTCCTGTACCCTTACATCCATGACTGCACAGACTCCACTTCTAGTGCGTTCTACAACTTTTAAGAACGTCTACAGTCAAAAAAGTAACTTGAGTAGTTTTGCGTGAAATAAAGATGACCGTGATATAGCCATAGCCGTGATTAAAACAGCCTTTGTTTGCTGTCTTACTCGACCTCAGCCGCCTACCATGGCAAAAGTCGGAGACTGCTGAGACGGGAAGGCCATTATCAAATTTGAAAATTGTGAATGTATCGGTCGTTTTATCCAGATGATTTAGTGTCCTTTTCGATATTAAGTGGTCGAACCAAGGCCCCCGGTACGCACTCTGTGGTCACAATGCATATGCAGTGCAGTCAGGGTGAAGTGTGCAACACAGACAAAGGGACAAAGGGACAGACAAATTATTTGTTTGAGTGTGCAACAAGCATTGTCAGGGCAGGGACTTCCCTAATTACCGTGGTCACGATCCCTCCACAAAACCGTACCGTGGTCAATGTCGGAATGTGGAGAGGTTGCCTGATGTCCTCCCGCATTACGTGTATGGCATAATGTTATGAACACTCTGGTGCACGAATGCTTCAATCGTCGTTTGTGTGCAGAGGGCCTGTAGCTTGACGAAAACCCCCGGGCGAAAACCCTATGATACAACTTGTCATTTGCATCGTGCGGGTTTCGTATAGTTACTATCAAATCGCCTGTGCCCGGCGAGTGCATAGCAATTATCCATCGAATCGACTACCTTTCAAAATCGAACAACGAATGTTTTAAAATGATGAGTAAAATTAAATACTGAAAATACTTTGCTGTAGCTGATGGCACCAGTAATTTGAAATACGCTCAAAGGGAACCTACTATAGTCATAGTTTCCGTATGAGTAAATCGCTACAGCCAGCCATCTGTAAGCATGAATGTGAAAAGATATATCAATGTTGTAAGGTCACATTATTTTGCTCTTGTAGGTAAGATGTGTCCTTTTTTAAATTTTTCCTTGTGGTTCCTAGTGTACCAAGTATTTTCTGGTCAGATTTTAAAGTCGCAAATGTTGTACCTCATGTACCGCTGTGATCGCCAGGTTTGCCTATTATGCATGTAAGTGTAAAAGCATCTGGGATAGACTTGCTCCAAGTCTGTAGGCATATAAGTATCAAAAAATAATAAATTGAAGGACTAAACATCGGCAAATCGTTGTGTTAATGGTAGGCTATTGCGCCGATCGTGGAGTGAACGCCGCCTGGTCAACAAGTAACTCAACTGAAGAGAAAGCGCGACTGGGGGCCAGTCTACACCTGGGACTGTGTTCCGTTAATAAATCCTTGGCTAAAATTTAATTTCCTAATAGTATAAAATAGCATCTAATGTGCCTATCAGATATCAAGAAGTTTGACGCTTGATTGTGAAATATTAGTCCATGTTGCTTTCTAATGCTGAATTCTCATTGAGAAAACAGAAAAGTATCAGGAACTTATTATGCTTTTCATATGCGCTGCAGGTTTCATTATGATTAGTACACTTTGCAAACCATGTACAGACGTTCAATTTACAGACATCAAAATATTTCTATATATTTCTGATATATTAAAGTACAGCGCCCGGAGCGCCCGCTGAAAAATATTAACATCTGGATATCACCGATATATATGTCTGATATATGAAAGTCATGCGGCTGAAGGGAATGCTGAAAAATAAGTTCGATATTTTAAAGTAATGCGCTCGAAGGGCGCACCGACAACATTTTAAACATACAGATATCTCTGACATATATGTCTGATATATTAAAGTTTCGTGCTAGCTTGAAGGGGGCTCTGAAAAAAGTTTTATTATTATTAAAGTTAAGCGCCTAAAGGGCGCGCCATGAATGCAACTGAATGATGAAATTTGTCGCTTGCACGATGCATTGTAGGCAAGTATGAGTCCGTGTCAAAATTTTAAAACAGACTGAACCCCCTCCCCAATTGGACATTTCAAAAACATGGTGACCCCCTTATCACCATAGTCAAAAACGGGGTGACCCCTATGAATCCACTGCCCCCCCCGCCGAATAAACTGACCAGTCCCTTTAGTTGACTTTAGCAATTATGACTTCCAAAGGCAGGCACGTTTTATAACAACGACTAAGATCATAATCTTTCGCAAAATGCGCTCGTTCTTCATGCAGTCTCATAACGATTTGTTAGGGTTGCCATCGATATCGCCACAACAGTTAAACATGGGATACTTCCCTTTTCGTCACACATCGTTCATTCAAATGACAAATGTGTGGAGTCAGTAGACGACAGCCTATCTTGTGATAGTATTTGGTAGCTGGTATCATGACAGTTTGTGTTCGTGTCGGCTACACAGACGATCTGCCCTCTTATGAGTTCGACTTTCTGAAAAACAAGATATGACTTGCGACAAAAATTGCTTATTTGACACATAACCAGGAGATCTGCATTACATTTCACACCGGTATGTTTTTGAATATTGCCAATATACTCTTCGCCAGTGCCTTAATTCAACCAAAGGACCGTGCTTCAACCACATCAAAAATCGACTCGGAGGCGAGTCAAGGCTGTTCAGTGGCATTGCTAGCTTCACCGCTCGAAAGTTATTCTCGGAAACAGGACGGCAGCATTGCTCAGGGCCGGTTTCGCACATTATATGGAAAGCTGTGGTATTTCTTCGAATATATATGATTGGACTGCATACGTCGTCTTTGGGCCTTGGACTTTCTCCGGCAGATAGTCTATGTAGCCGACACGAACATGGGGTTACACGAAAAATATGTAAATGAGAAGACAATAATAGATGACACGGGCCTCTGCCCTCTTGGCAACTTACTTGACAACTGGAAAGTTGGTGAGGCCCCCTGACAGCTTGCCAACTTACTTACTTGCCAACTTTCATGAGTCTAAGTTGGCACAGGCCCCCGCCAACTTGGCAACTTACTTGCCAACTTTCAGGGATGGAAATTGCCACCTTGCCAACTTACTTACTTGACAAATTTCATGGTTGAAACTTGGCGGGGGCCTGTGCCAACTTGCCAACTTACTTACTTGCCAACTTTCATGGGTGGAAGTTGGTGGAGGTCTCTGCCAACTTGCCAACTTACTTGACAACTTTCATTCAGGGAAGTTGGCGGGGGCCTGTGCCAACTTGCCAACTTACTTACTTGCCAACTTTCATGGGTGTAAGTTGGCGGAGGCCTGTGCCAACTTGCCAACTTACTTGCCAACTTTCATGGGTGGAAGTTGGCGGGGGCCTCTGCCAACTTGCCAACTTACTTGCCAACTTTCATGGGTGGAAGTTGGCGGGGGCCTCTGCCAACTTGCCAACTTACTTACTTGCCAACTTTCATGGGTGGAAGTTGGCGGGGGCCTCTGCCAACTTGCTAACTTACTTGCAAACTTTAATGGGTGGAAGTTGGCGGGGGCCTCTGCCAACTTGCCAACTTACTTACTTGCCAACTTTCATGGGTGGAAGTTGGCGGGGGCCTCTGCCAACTTGCCAACTTACTTACTTGCCAACTTTCATGGGTGGAAGTTGGCGGGGGCCTCTGCCAACTTGCCAACTTACTTACTTGCCAACTTTCATGGGTAGAAGTTGGCGGGGGCCTCTGCCAACTTGCCAACTTACTTACTTGCCAACTTTCATGGGTGGAAGTTGGCGGGGGCCTCTGCCAACTTGCCAACTTACTTGCCAACTTTCATACAGGGAAGTTGGCGGGGGCCTCTGCCAACTTGCCAACTTACTTACTTGCCAACTTTCATGGGTGGAAGTTGGCGGGGGCCTCTGCCAACTTGCTAACTTACTTGCCATCTTTCATGGGTGGAAGTTGGCGGGGGCCTGTGCCAACTTGCCAACTTACTTACTTGCCAACTTTCATGGGTGGAAGTTGGTGGAGGCCTGTGCCAACTTGCCAACTTACTTACTTGCCAACTTTCATGGGTGGAAGTTGGCGGGGGCCTCTGCCAACTTGCCAACTTACTTACTTGCCAACTTTCATGGGTGGAAGTTGGCGGAGGCCTGTGCCAACTTGCCAACTTACTTGCCAACTTTCATGGGTGGAAGTTGGCGGGGGCCTCTGCCAACTTGCCAACTTACTTACTTGCCAACTTTCATGGGTGGAAGTTGGCGGGGGCCTCTGCCAACTTGCCAACTTACTTGACAACTTTCATAGGTGGAAGTTGGCAGGGGCCTCTGCCAACTTGCCAACTTACTTACTTGCCAACTTTCATGGGTGGAAGTTGGCGGGGGCCTCTGCCAACTTGCCAACTTACTTGACAACTTTCATGGGTGGAAGTTGGCGGGGCCTCTGCCAACTTGCCAACTTACTTTCTTGCCAATTTTCATGGGTGGAAGTTGGTGGAGGCCTGTGCCAGCTTGCCAACTTACTTGCCAACTTTCATGGGTGGAAGTTGGCGGAAGCCTGTGCCAACTTGCCAACTTACTTACTTGCCAACTTTAATGGGTGGAAGTTGGCAGAGGCCTCCGCCAACTTCCCCATTGAAAGTTGGCAAGTAAGTTGGCAAGTTGGCAGAGGCCCCCGCCAACTTCGGCCCATGAAAGTTGGCAAGTAAGTAAGTTGGCAAGTTGGCAGAGGGTCCCACGAACTTGCTAACTTCCACAACTTGGCAAAGGGCGCCACCAACTTCCACGCATGAAAGTTGGCAAGTAAGTAAGTTGGCAAGTTGGCAGAGGCCCCCGCCAACTTCCCCATTGAAAGTTGGCAAGTAAGTTGGCAAGTTGGCAGAGGGTCCCACGAACTTGGAAACTTCCACAAGTTTGCAATTGAATTATGTAACAGACGATAGCCACCGACTTGGTATTTCAGAGTTTGAAGTTGTACCCAAGAGGGGAAGTTGGTCGACGAAACCTGAAACTTGTACATTCTGCATATCATTAGCATCTCATTGTCGGCTACATGGACTGTCTGCCGGAAGTTGGCGGGGGCCTGTGCCAACTTGCCAACTTACTTGCCAACTTTCATGGGTGGAAGTTGGCGGGGGCCTCTGCCAACTTGCCAACTTACTTACTTGCCAACTTTCATTGGTGGAAGTTGGCGGGGGCCTCTGCCAACTTGCTAACTTACTTGCCAACTTTAATGGGTGGAAGTTGGCGGGGGCCTGTGCCAACTTGCCAACTTACTTGCCAACTTTCATGGGTGGAAGTTGGCGGAAGCCTGTGCCAACTTGCCAACTTACTTACTTGCCAACTTTAATGGGTGGAAGTTGGCAGAGGCCTCTGCCAACTTCCCCATTGAAAGTTGGCAAGTAAGTTGGCAAGTTGGCAGAGGGCCCCGCCAACTTCGGCCCATGAAGTTGGCAAGTAAGTAAGTTGGCAAGTTGGCAGAGGCCCCCGCCAACTTCCCCATTGAAAGTTGGCAAGTAAGTTGGCAAGTTGGCAGAGGGTCCCACAAACTTGGAAACTTCCACAAGTTTGCTATTGAATTATGTAACAGACGATAGCCACCGACTTGGTATTTCAGAGTTTGAAGTTGTACCCAAGAGGGGGAAGTTGGTCGACGAAACCTGAAACTTGTACATTCTGCATATCATTAGCATCTCATTGTCGGCTACATGGACTGTCTGCCCTTTCTCCGCCTCGCCCCAAACGTCAATTAGCAAACAAATCACAAGATACAATGTAGTTCAGCCACGTGAATCCGTAAATTTTGATGCACCAATCTATCGTGATTAATTCTGAACTAACGCGCATTAATTTCAGAGTTAGGGGGATTATTTGTACTAGTTTCGAGAACTTATAATATCAGTGTACCCATTGATGTAAAAATAGACCGTACTGCTGCATATCAAATCAACTTTTAGACGATGAACTTCGAAGTTTTACATTGTACACATTTTAAATTAAAAAACTTTTCCGGAAAAGCGGGTGTAGGCCTATGGGAAAAGATACCGCGACTGTAGCGACTATTGCTCAAGAAAATGTCTTTTCCACTTTCTGCATTTACCTCGTGGTCAAGTCATAGTGAACTCTGAGCTCAGTCCCGCATGTAAATTGCGACCGTGATATACGATGATGGATTTCATAAGAAAGTGCTAGAATTTCGCTTTTCCCGTCAGTACAGTCAGTAGGCCTACATTTACAGGTTGGTAGTTATTATATCAGACTGATTTCAAACCGTGTTCATATTTCCCAAAGTTTTAATTAGGCCTAATAGCTGCTATATTTTGACCATCTTGATAAAGATCTCGCCACCGGAATATTCATGAAGGTAAAAAATGCGTAAATCGAAATCCCATTGTGTAGCCTACATGCTGAGAGGTAAACTGCACAGCCAGCAGCCTGTTGATGAAAATTGACCCCCTAGCTAGCTCGTAGCCTGCTGCTCTCTTTCTTTCTACCTCCATGCTTTAGCTGGCGAAAACGAATATATGGTTCAGTTAGCAATATTTTTATTTAACGAGAGCAAAAAAAATAACATTTTCTTCAAGATTGAGTGAAAAGTGATAGTTATCAAATTCTTTGCAAAGTTCGTTTCGTGAATATTTGAGCACTTGGGGAGCCATACTCAGAAGACGCCATTGTTATGGATAGCGTCGCGTCGCCTACTCAGCGTTGAGTTGCGTCGCTATATTTTAGTACTGACACGTCCCGCCGGTGTCTAGGAATGTCCACTAAAGACTCTAACCTTGAAATCCTGACCGTCTCGACGACTATGCGGTACGTTTGAATCTAGTGCCAGTGTGGTGATCGCCAAAGAGTCCTGCATCAGCTGGACGGTTCTCGTGTACGCTTACAATTTACCAGGTATGTATGTACAGTATGAGTATAGCTATTCACTTATTCTTGACCAGCCAAAGTGTCTGGGATACGTCTACTCCTTCTGGTATAAACGTGTCCAGCAAAATCTGTATCTGGCAAAGTATCGAACGTTTGCTTGTTTTAAATCATCGATATCTGATAATTTCAAACGAATAATGAACATCGAATTTCCGGGTCACTTTATGCTAATGTGACCTATATGCATCCCAGGATGAGAGTTGATACCTGTCAGGGACTGGACAAAAATTACGGGCGGGGGGATTGATTGGTGTTTTTAGAGGCCTGTGTTGGCACCAGATTGTCTCACCAGAAAATTTACCAACCAGATTACAGTTTCAATGGAAAACAAAAGGTAGTCCTCCTACATACTTAAACAAAGGCAATCCCAGGGATCAGCAAAAGTGCCTTATAAAATGGAAAATAATGACCCTTCAAAAAGTGTTAGCAAGAAAAAGATTGTCCCTCCAAAATTTTCATGTGCCCTGTGAGTCACAGTCTGTATAAATGATATCTTAATAATTGACATATAAGTTCTCATTTAACTTTGAACTGTTAAAGAATACTTTTAACCTTTACAAAAAATCACTAGGGTGAAAGTCCAATATCACATTTGTTGTTCACATCTGTTCTTTCAACCAATATTCTCATTGTGTACATTTTCAATTGCCAAACATTTATATAAGCACAGATTTAGCTTGTGTATTTAAAAATATCTTTTCATATTTTCTTCAGAGACCAGAATGTACATGTTTAGTGAATCAACATTCCAGTGAATTCTAAAAGCAAATTTCTTGCACACACATTCACTAGTAACCAGCTCAATCTAATCAAGTGCATTAACAGTGTTCAAAATAACACCTGTCCTGCAGTCCGAGACTGGTTGTTTTCTGCAGGACTTGTAAAATAAAAAAGTTACCAGTCTGGCGGAGAGGTTGACTTTAGTGTGGGGAGTCTTCTTTAAAACTATGTCTGCTATTTTTTCTCTGGGCTCCCATTCAAATTTTATGGCAAGACAGTTTTCTTTCCCGTAAATTCATCCTACTCAACAGCGCATAACAAAAATACTTAGGCACATAAAAGTAATCGCAGTATCAGGACTGGTAAGTTTTTGGCAGGACAGGCAACTTTTTGAAGTTACCAGTCCTGGTGACTGGTTGATATTTTCCACAAATTTCGAACACTGGCATTAATATCAATAATTAAGCATCTATAAACACACAGATATAGCTATTGATTTATTGAAAAAAATCATGGTTTCCTCATGTATATTGAAAAAACATTTTTGATGGAATCCAAAAATTAAATTTTTTGTACACAGATGTATTTTGCCTCCAAATTCCAACTACTAGAATTACATAAATTATCAAACATGGATAAATGTACATATACAGTAATGCATGTTGCATAGGGGAAAACTGTCAATATTTTGCCTAACAGATTCCAATGTATTAAATTTGATATTTTTTGGGTAAAGCACTGTATTGGCCACATCTTGTTTTCAAATAGTTTCAATAGTTGCACAAAAATGATAACCTTGCCCCAAAGGCATGCATGACAATTCAAAATGCTTTTTTAAAAAAATGGACCCCAAAAAAGGCCTTACCCCCTGTAATTTCTGTTCAGTCTCCATGAAAAGTAATCCAAGGAACACATGATTTATACGCTCTATTGTTTGTTGAACCTCTACTCAAAATGGCTGTGCATGAAGGTTAATAATAAGATAATGAAGATTTGCTATCCTTTATTTTCTTTTGAAACTGTAATCAGTTGAATGTTGGTCGATTTTTTAATTCAATCCCACAAGTCCACTTATTCAAGCTCAAATTTATGTATGTACAATGGCTCAAGGACAGAATAGGGCCCACTGATATTTTTTGACCTTTTTTTTCTATAGTCATAGGAGACATTACATTTAATGATTTATGTTGTCAATTTATTTCCTTTGTCACAATAATAGTATTAATTTAGAGGGTTATAAATAATGCAAAGTTACATGACGACTAGCATGTTTAACCCTTTGCACCCTGACCCCCTGGTACTCTATGATGTCTGAGCCGGGGTCAAAGGGTTAAAGACCCACTAGCTGTAAGTCTTGAAATTTGTTTACCTCAAGATACATGTATCTCCCCATTTTGTCCTAGTTTTCTCTGAATTCTGCCCCAAAGTATTGTTTATGTAACTTATGTGACAAATTATTGATATGTTGGACTTGCACAACTCTACAAATTGCTAAGGACTGTGATTTTTACTGTGCGCACCGGTAGGATTTCTCCGAGAGTGCCCCTGCTTTGCAAACATAGACAATTACTCATACACTGCAGCACAGTTACCTGTACGACCACGGATAAGCCTAATTCACGTGCCGCGAGCCAAAGTTCAGTTTGCATGATTAGCATTTTAAGCTAGTAGAAATAGGTGCATTTTCACTCTAATTCACTTTATCGATTAATCTTCACTGTTAAATCACATTTAATGAGGCCTTGTATGTGCATAAAGTGGTGACCTGTGATATGTGTGTTCACGAATTCAACCTGTGCTGGCCGGTAAGGGACTGGAAAAAATTTATAGGGAGGGAGGGCGAATTTTTCAAAACGATGCTGAGAAAAGTGACTCTCCCCAATCGTTATGCTGTCCCTGTACGTGCTATAGTCAACATCAATAATATTTTATTTGACAGATCTTAAGTAATTCATAATGTGACGCCTCATCCAACCAAATATGAAGGCTATTGCACTAATACTGGCAAATAAGTTAAATTCAGGTCAGAGGTCATCCTGGTTACTTGATATTTTTGCTGTACACTTTCCTCCTATGATGGCCGTCCAGCAAAAATAAGACCTATAGCCATATTGGCTTGGTCAAATGTCATCCTGGTCGCTTGATATTTTAGCAGAAATCTTAGTTAACATAATCAATCATCTCTTTCCACTAAACTTCAGACCTCCACCTCTGTTAGCTACAGTGTTGGGTATTGAAATTGTTTAACATTTCACACTATGACTGAGGTGAGCCCAACTTCACTGCGGGAATGTATGAACTACATGCATTAGCATGAACTCTGTGTGACCAAACAATTCAGAGAATGTTGCGCCCTGAGTGGCCCATCAAATGATGAAGTAAGGGCCATTCAACATTTTATCGCCTGAATTGCACAATGCTCTGTGCATTACATTGGATTGCTTTGTGCAGTTTGTGTGAAGGTTTCAGTGCAGATATGCACAGTATACAGGGTTTTTGCTTGTATGCACTGTGATGGGATTTAATGTTTTGGCAAATATTTAATCACATTGCAATCTTTATCTTGTCCAAAATTGCATGTACAGTCCCAGTGTGTAGTTAATAATAAGTGTATACATCACCAAAATTAGAACATTCTCACAAACTTATTTTGGCTTGACGTTAAAATCATAAAAACAATGCTAGAAGATACAGCTAGTGGGGGCTTAAGTTAACATGAGATTAATTTTAATCTTACCTAAACATGATATGTCATTTTATTTTGCATCATTTCATTTTTAACTTTCTAAATTATTTCTGTTTCTGCTGAAAATGAAATGTGGTGTTACTTTTAACATGCACATTTTAGATATTGATATGACCATGGATGTAAAAAGAGTCAATTTTTCATCAATGGTCTGACAGTCTACCAGCTCTGAGATACTGCAGGAATGCATAGAGCAGTGTGAATCCAATGAAGTTGAGCCTTTACAGGCCATGAAAATGCTTGATATATTTCTGATTCAAATATGTGTTGATGGACTGTCAGATTAATATGGTGATTTATCGTCATTATTGTCACGTGAAATGTGATGATTTTATCATCTGTGTTTAAGATAATTTAATTTTTCACAGTAGGATTTTTAACTCTTTTTATTTATTTCCTTGCAAGTTGCAGGTCCCGTGGAGATATTTATTAGGCGTTGAACACATAGGAAAGTGTAGTGCCCCAAGGAATGACAGAGTCACACGAAAAGGCATGCCAACAACTGAGAAGAATATGAGAGGTGTGTACTTCATACACATGTACAAAGTCTGCACTGATAAGTTTTTTGTTTAAAGTTGTGAACTTTGAAGGACATGCTAACCAAAGCACCAGTGTTGGTGAATTATGGTACATGAACATGGTTAAGCAGAACCATTACAACACAAAGTAAGAAAATTTTACTATAAGTTGACCGTTAATGTTTGGTTATATTTGCAGAGCACCTAACAGCCATAAGCAACAAAATCTGCCTTTATAATCTTCTTTTGAAGATACAGATGTAATTGATAGTGATTCAGCTTAGCCCATGTCAATTTTTGAAATCACAATGAAATGTGTAAAGTCTGCAATTTTATATAAAGAAGCAAAGTGTTGAAACAACTTAAGGGGGCTCGTACATGAGTTCCAAACACAAATGTACATGACATACAATAATTGCATAGTCAAACCTAAGAAATGTTTTTTTTAACACTGTCTCCCAACACTTGCCAAAATATTACTGAAGGAATCCTTGAAGTGTACTTTATGAACTTTGTACGAGAAACAAAACATCTAAACAATATCACAAGACAAACTGTCGTTAGAGAGTTTGTTGCAAATTGTGTAATGAAAGATGAAACAAGCTTCTGTTCTGATAACATGTTCCAGATTTCATGACATGCTCAAAAACCATAATTTTATCTTTTACTAAAATAGTATGAAACTATTTTCCTATAAACTTAAACCGAAACTATAATACAGTGGGGACTATGTCATCCGTGATGACTTCTAGATCAAGCACCAACAGATTAACTCTTAAAGGTATTGAATTTGATCCCAGGGCCTAGGAGTGGCACATCGAAAACAGTGTGTATCTTTGCATCGGAGGCGGAATAAACTATGAGTGTATCTATTTATCCAGGAAATCTTAATCTCGACTGCTATGTTTGTACGCACAAAGAGCCAGTCAACATTAGGGACACAAAAAAAACACAAGGAACAAACAGGCAGTGGTTTTGAACAAAATCAATGTACCCGGTACTTCAACATGAAAATATTCATACCTTGACGCACTTTGAACATAGCTCGTAACAAAGGACAATGGAAAGCCCGTGGAACTACGTGTACAACTATAACAGCCACTCATGTAGTTGGTGCACATGAAGATTTTTCAGATCAACAACTTTTACGGATGGTGAACTTACCTTTCCTACTGCAAGGCAATTGTTATCTAACTCGATTTAGCATGACATTTTTTATGGACTGTTGACGCGGTGTTTACAGTTATTACATGGTGGCAAATCCTTGTCGAATCGACGACTGCTACATAAACAGTCACTGAAGAATCT
Organism: Ptychodera flava; assembly: GCF_041260155.1. NCBI lineage: Eukaryota > Metazoa > Hemichordata > Enteropneusta > Ptychoderidae > Ptychodera > Ptychodera flava. The sequence goes on along the minus strand of NW_027248355.1, from coordinate 467,126 downwards.
ATGCATGCATTTACGACACTGGATATTTTTACCATTTTTAATCGAAAACCGTTCGTATACGTGTATGATGGTGACAAAAACAACATAAGGAGTACATTGTTACTGATTACTTTGACCAAACAAAAATCACCTGAACGATGATCATACAGAACTCTTCAGGTTTCAGGACTAAATGACCCCAAGCCCGATCTCAGTCAACAGTACCGGGCTCGACGTCTACTCTATCAAACTGGCCCAGAGAATATACTAAATTTACCTTGAAAAAATTCAAACTGTGTATCATATTGAAAAAAATCTACTTGGGCCACGGAGCGAATTAAAAAAACTCAACAAAACCCAACAGAAGCAGTGGAATGATCATTAGTGTGCAAGGTCGCTGTATTATATGTCAGGGTAAAAAAATTGTAGCTTTGAAATTTCTGGACGGTATAAAAGGCTCAGTGGTACAAATGTTTATTCATTGTTGACATCGTATCGATCTGATTGACACAACAAATGTTTGATCGTGCATCCCCTCGTGATTGGCAGCTGTTTGAAAGCTTTCACCTATTGTTCTTTGGATGCTTCGAACACGTCCACAGCATCGCAGCAGTTTTGGCATCAAAAATCAACTTAAAATGGATATAATGAGAGAATTTCACCAACAAGGTGATGCCACAAGTATTCACAAAAGTAATATTTTGTTTGTTGAAAACTCCAGATTTTCGGGAGCATTTGTTGATGCTGTTACCATGTGCCACTCATGTTGGATTATGAATGCCAAGGGAGATAGGGGTATTTATAGGCTCCGAGTCCCCCTGCCTTTATCCATACTGGCACCCATACGCAGTCAGTTCAGTCTTTGATTTGGGTGATTCCCCAGCGTGACATGCCCTCTTTTTAGTTCAATGTATGTAAATGTTACAAGGCACTGTAGGTCAAAGCTGCATGGTACAAAAATATTTCTACCTCAATATTCCATCCTGATTTGACAGATTTAATATTCTAACGTATATGTCTTACTGTATTAGTTCTCGACCAACGTACAAAGACTTGGTCCATTTGCTGAAGCATTAATTGATGATATGTTTTGCAAAATTAATAGTGGAAGCACGACCATACACCATGTGTCTTGGAGATACATTGATGTTAGTCTCTCCTAACAAAAACAGGAATATTTAGTAAATAAAATAGGCAATGAATGTGTGAAAAAAAATCTTTTATCTTCATATTTATATATTATGGCACAAACTTGTCAGTTTTATGTGCAACAGTACATAGATGACCAGTTTATTCATCAAGGGACCATTGAGTTATTACAGCCAGCACAATGTCAATGGGTTTGGGTTCACTTTAAATTGTTAAAAAAAGTAGTTTTAGTGTTCAAAAAATATTTTGGGAGATAAAATGATTCGCTGCATTATTTCACTCTCGGTAGTCATTAAACTGTAAATCTGAACAAAAGTATAATTATCTGTCACATAAACATTTTGCCTTGGCAACTCTGAGGCTTGTCTTATTGTAAATCGAGCTCACTGAGGGCAATGAACAATTTCTATTACTTACATATTAGAGATATAGCAAGTTTTGTCAGGGAAAATATTTAACAGTGACCTCTTGACCACTAATACCATGAAAAAAGAAATGTTTAGTTGAAATTCCAATATAATTACTGTTGTCCACATCTGAACCTTCAAACACCCTATTTGAATCAAGTATATATGTATCAATTGTCAAACACCTCAGAAAGCAGAGAATGTGTTTGTTAAGCATTGTTAAAAAAAGTATTCATAGTTTTGTCATAGACTCCAATGTATAGTGAATCAACATTTCAGTGAGATTCAGAAATCAAATTTCTTGCATACATATCAACTTTTAACCATTATAGTCTAATGAAGTACTTTCAAATGAATTATCAAAGGTTTATAAATACACAGATTTAAGCAAAAACTAACTAAATGGATAATGTACAATTCTGATTATTTATTCTGTGTATCGTTATTTGCAGAAATTGAAGGACGCAAACGGGGCTATCCAAGGACTAGCATGAAGCTGAAGACATTTTGATAGTTGTGTGTGTTTCTTCTGAGGATAGCGAGCAGAATAGAAGTTGCAAGGGTGGTGCCTTTATTCGGAGACACTGGCAATGGGATAGAGAGAGAAGTGAAACTGCGTACATTATGGAAAAACACTTGCATCAAAGGAAATGCATATTGAGGATACCTTGCATTGAGGGCGTGGCCCCAATCAGACCAGAGCCTGAGGATGAGGATGGTGGGCCATGAGCCGTTATACAGACAAATGACAATATCAACAGCGCTGACAACTCATTACAGGACAATGTTTAATGTATAAGCGTATGTTTTTGCATTTTCTTGATTCTGCTAAAAGCTCAATGATGCATTTTTAGTTTTGAACAAAGACCACTCAACTTTTGAATTTTATCGACTAGATACAGGCTGTACTCATGTTATTGCACCGACCGAGTCATAAACAGTGATTATTTGTATAATTGTATTTTTGGGCAATTTTTTCTATTGTTGGTCAAGAAATCTTCTCTGAGACCACAACTCCTATTGATTTGAAAGTTGGTGTGGAGGTTTTTAGGGTACAGCTCAGTAAGACTCTTTCAAATTGTGGTGAAGTTTGCATAATTGTATTTTTGGCAAAATTTTTACCATTGTCTTTTGCCAAGTCTTTTTTTTTTAATCGCTACTACAATTGTACAGACGTCCAATAGATGACTTGAAATATTGGTTTCAAAAAGTCTGGTTATATTATTGTTTGTGATTTTTTTTCAGAAACCGCAGCTTTTGTTTAACACATGTGTCAATTATTGTAAATATTTCATTGGATTAGTATTGTTCAGTGAATAAAAAAGACATTATTTTTTTAATTGCATAACAGTTGTATGAACTTAAATTGTTGATGTGTGTAGTGTAACATGTGAGTATGAGTAAAATGAAAGAATACTAGTATATCATGAGAATACCGGTAATACATTTTAATCAATAATGGTAGATATTGTGCATACCATCCTATGGCAATATGCCAGCACATAATTCTGTAAACACAAAATGGAAGAATGCAGAAAAGATATTAAATATCCGCGCTGTACATATGTATCAACTTGGTCCTGTTTGTTTCCCGCTAATAGAAATAACTGCCCCATATCTATTTTCTAAGCATGTCCATGCATCATTACCAGTGTAATTGTTGATATTGCACTGAAGTAAGACCTTTTGAAATGGATCTGTCAAAAATAACATAAAGGATACAGAGGCCATGTTTAGAAGCAGAATACAAGGTTATTTTGGTATACAATTATGAAAATAAAATGATGAAACAGTACAAAATGTGCAAAAGGTACAGGTTACTGTTTCAAGTAAATATCGATTCATGAGAAATTCAAAAAATTAAAAGGAATGACAGCAGAGCAGTGATATTTTATGCAATTTCACGCAAGGTACCATGGGAAAATTTAAGGCAAGAGGGTGGATTCCCATGATCACTAATTTCACGCAGAATCCATTGAAATCCTGCACAGGATTATTCAGGAGACTGTCTTATGGAATCCATTAAAATGCTGTAATGGATTCTGCTGTGGATTCTAAAAGTGTTCCGTATATAGAAAAATCCATAATTGGATACCTTAGGATTCCCTGAGTACCCACAATGGATATCTCTGGATTTCCTTGGATTCTGATTGAATCCACGGAGGAATCCACAACAATGCTTGATGGATTCTGGCTTTTTCACATAGTGCTTGTATAAGATGTCAGCAAGGCCTTAATGAATATTTTAAGTCTGAGGTTGGTACAAGACAAGGTTGTATGCTCAGTCCTCTTTATTTTCACTTTTTATAAATGAGTTGGCAAACTATATGAATAATGAATCTACAGGTGGCATTTACATAAATTAGGATTTCCCATCACTAGGTATTCTCATGTACGCAGATGATGTTTCTGATGCAGCTGAGTCGCCGATTCGACTACAGCGCAAATTAAACCAACTGGAGAAATTTTGTGAACACTGGGCCATGGAAGTAAACTTGTCTAAATCAAAAATTGTTGTTTTTCGTAATGGAGGGTACTTGAGAGCCTATGAGAAGTGGAGTTTTCATGGCGAAAAAGTTGAAACTGTGAAACATTACAATTACTTGGGATTGATTTTTTCCTCCAGGTTATCCTGGTCTCCTGCAAAAAGAAATCTTGCAGCAAAAGGTGTAAAGAGTCTCTACTCAATTCAATCTGTGATTCGTAAACTCGGCGGAATGTCTATTGCTATTTGATGCAATAATTGTACCGGCTGTTTGTTACGGGAGCGAAGTGTGGGGTTTTGAATTTTCAGAATGTATTGAGCGTGTTCAATTAAAGTTTTGTAAATTTTTATTAGGGGTTAATAGCAATGCAAATAATCAAGCTGTTCTAGGGGAGTGTGGGAGGTTACCATTATGCTGTTTTTATTTTAAACGTTGTATCATTTTTGGTTAAAATTGCTTGAAATGAACGAGACTAGATACCCTAAAGCTTGTTACAATATGCTTAAACGTTTAGATGATGCAGGTAGAACTACTTGGGCTACACATATTAAAAATCTTCTCTTTAGATATGGTTTTGGGGTTGTTTGGTTGGACCAACAAGTTTAAAATACACAACATTTCTTGTATTTATTTTCACAACGAGTAAAAGATTGTTGTCAGCAAGAATGGTATATGAAATAATTATGTCACCAAAATTAAATCTCTACAGTAAGTTTAAGTCACTACTTGAGCCTGAGAAATATTTAAGTTGTCTTAATACTTACGATAAAAGCGTTTTGGCTAAATTTCGCTGTTCAAATCACAAATTAAATATTGAAGTGGGGCGTCATTTAAAATTTCCATTGCCACAGAGAGTTTGCATGTATTGTAAAAATGTTAAGTGTATTTCTGTTATTGAAAATGAATTTCACTTTGTATTTATTTGCTCTTTGTATGATGATATCAGAATCAAATACTTACCCAGAATAGTAATTGAACATCCATCAGAAGACAGACTTGTAGAAATGCTTTCAACACAGAGTGTCAATAGAATTTGTCAGTTTTCAATTTATTTAAGAAAAGCTTTCATTAGACAGAATCAATTGTTGCTCCATTACCATAAACATAATTCACTAAAATACTCTTTTTTGACTATTTTGCTTGTTGTAATGTATTGTTTTCGTTATGTATCTTGTGTCACTGACCATCTCCTTTTGTGTATATTTCGTAACAAAGATGTACGATGGGCCGAGGCCCTGTACCGAAATAAACTGAACTGAACTGAACAGAATTCATTATTCATGAGGTTGGCGACTGACGTCCACTGATTAATCCATCCTCTATGCTGTAATTGAGACATAACCCGGGCTGGTGCTCTCGTCACAGCTCCTCTTTCCACTGGAGGGGAATTCGTTCTGATCCCATGGATGTGTGCCCTCAACGACGTTATTGGTCTCTTCTGATCAGCGCTTAAATGCATGCGAAGATTATTTTTGTGTTTAGATTAAATTTGACGGGTGGATAGTAAAGTGTTTTCGTAATGTAAACTGAGCCCAATATTGGCTTTGTAAATATAACATATGTCTTTTCTTTTCTTGACGCTACTGAACATAATGATATTGCAGTAGACGTCCCAAATTAGAAAATCTCAGGATATTGCTAATTTGTGTTAGAGTAATTTAAACAAAGAAAGCGTCTTTAAGCTTTATTTATGAGACAGAAAAATATTTAAGGTGGTGGAAAGGCTAGAGCGTCAGTTATAAATTTCAACAATACTATTAAAATATAAAAGTAGTCAACATTCTCTGTGGAATAAAAAAAACTAGACATTTGGGCACAAAGGCATTGCAGAGTTATAGCCTGTTAAAACTTCTGAAAAACTGACCAAATAAGAAGAAGTTGGGGATCCTTAGTGTATTAACTATGGTAGAGGTCCCCTAGCTTTTAATAAAATGTTTGAAAAGGGAAAGTCATTATTTGCTGTTTTTCAGGAAAGGTTTGACAAGGCGGTGCTGGCATTCAGAGTGAGTGACTGCTATTGTAAATGCATTTTTAGATTCTTTGAGTGTCAAAGAGGTGTCAAAAGTGAGATTAACCAAAAAAACTGCTCTATGACTTCAAATGAGGGGTGCAAATATGGCTTGTTTTCAACATTTTTGACAGAATAACAGTTTTCCTACATAATTGTATACCAATTTAATCCAACTTTGAAATGAGATATGGACATGGAATTTTTACAGCCTATTAACAAGGTTACAGATAAGATTTGTACGGCACAATTTTCCTGTATTTGAAGTACTTTTTGAAAAATCACATTTTGAAATTTGAAAGAATTTTTAATAATTTTTTGATATATAAACCCATGTAAAATCATAAAAACAAATTTTATTTACAAATCTTGCCGTACAAATCTTACAATAAATAGTGTCAACATATTTATAACTAATTTGGTAATATTAATACTATCCAATTATTATTAAATTCAAATATGTAAAAAAATATGAAAAATTAAATTTTAATATTTACTGGTGTCATATTTCAAAATCATGGCTGCAAATATACAATTTTTATATTCTTTGGAGAAAATATTAACTAAGGGAGTTATCCTGAAAATTTGAACTAAATATCTTGATTCTAACACTTGAAACTTGACATTAACTCTGAGAAAAGAATTGGTGCAAAAATAGCCTTTCCAACCACCTTAAACGAAAAAGATAAAAATCGTAGCATTGTACTCACATTAATATGCTTCCATTTTTTCGTGGCTGACAGAGATCAGTATTTACAATGACAAAAGATAAACAATACAATATTATCTATGGTCTGGTAGTACGCAGTAATTTACTAAATGTTACATGAGCATAGCCTTATGAACATTTTTGATTCTGTTACTACTTCAATTCTTCATTCCATTTGCATCTGATAAAAGAAGAATACGCGTCTTTGAAAGTTTATGCTCCAGTAACTTTTAGTTGATCATAGCCTGCTACAAATACCTAGGTTATATTTACAATTTGTAATATCACATGACATGTTCTCGAAATGATGGTGTTCTTGCATAAAGCGACCCGCGTTTGCACTTTGTATGCTCTTGTCAGAAGTGCGCCATTAGCGACACTCGTGCGAGAAAGGTTGGGATGCGAGATCATGCTGAAACCAACATATTACAGTGCGTGTATGTATACCGTCCGGAGTCCAATGTGACACTTCGATACTCGTTCTGCTCAAAGCGTAGAACTATTAATTATTGAGGTCTGTATAGGTGGAGCAAACATAAATGGCCTTTTATATACAGAAAAATGACTGTGGCATCAAACTAAGGATGTTCATTCATTAGATTGCCGTATCTGATTTGAACCCACAACTCACAGCACCTATTATCTAACGGAAATAGCAGTAGTCAAAAGTAATTGGCTAATTTCCAACCTAAAAATGAGTTAAACGAACTAACTTGTAGCAATTCATTCTCAGCGCGACAATTCAAAACACTGTGAAGTTCATGAAGCATTTGAACTACATACAGAGTCGTGCATTACACGCAAACTTATAACAGCAATCTTTCTAAGCAATGTATATATCGCTCAACAGGGTTTCAGGTTGTTGGCTTCAGCTTGAAATTCCACAGACATGGCCCTGGATCCATCGGCGGAATTCGAACCTTATGCAAGTGTAAAAAACAGCCCGCCTTACGGTCCACAATAGATCGATGGGAACAATTGCAATTTCTTTTATTGATTCACGGACTCAGACAAATGCCTTCACCTTCGCACTGAAGATTACTCGTTTGGCTTGCTCAGAGGTACTTAGAATATATAAAGTATTGACTGCACGAGACATCCAGAGTTCTCTGGTACTACATTGTATTTATTTCAAAGAAGACAAGCTTACATTAGCCATGTCTCGGCACAGAGCGACGACTGACATTGTTTCCGTCTCGCTCCTTATAGTCATTTGTCTATCCATCGTATTGTTAGGACATGTTTAATTACTGGAAAGGCGTGTGGCTTTATACTACAATATCTAAGAATTTCCGAAAATAGATTCCTCCAGTCAATAAACGTATGGCGTTTATTTGCATAATGCAAAGTCGTGACGGCATTGTATTTGAACTGTCAATTACACAAAACTCATGTATCTCGTAATGTGTCCCTAGTTATGAAATGTATCAATGACCAGCACCATAGAAATTGTTTGATCTGTCATTCACAATTGTAACCAGCTCATTGACCTGTACGCAGACTAAAGAAGAAGAAAATAATATTCAAGGTGGAGGTCTCTGTATCACTACCTACACTGCACTTTGAGCAACTGTATGAATTCATTAAACGCGAAGTTACAGGATCGTGGGCGCACAATATGGGTATTACTGATGACGAAGCAGTTTTCAATGCTTTTACCGTATGATAAAATTAAATAATCATGATGGGCTCTTTCGTGACATATGCAAAGAGGGGTCAAATGATCGTACAGGGAACACAATGTGAAACATATGCGCTCTCCTATAAAAACGGAACATTTTTTCAGTTTATTTTCGACTCAAGTTTAGTCGCTATATATTCACCGACATTATATGCAAGATCCAATGATAATGAACGCTTGAAACATGACAAGATTATGGGATTCCTGGACCAAACACGGCACGTCCGATCAGTAGCGTGTTTTTTTTTACATTTGCATAGATTTACGATAATCCGGCTTTTATGAGGGACTAGTCCCTTTTCACCCCAAGGACCCCGGTGTCTATATCAACTGTATACTTTGTCCCATTATGGATGTTATCCAAATATATCGTTATTAGGGAATATCCATAAACCATGTCATTCTGTATCGTGGTTCGACCGCCCAGAAATATAGTTCCCGTTTTCACGTTTCCTGACTGTATATTTAAGATTACGAGAATTCCAACAGTGTAGTGATGGAGTGTTTTTAAACACAAGTTAGAAAAATAAAAACGTATTTTATCACAAAATTATTGAGAATGTGAGAACACACGGGTTCAACACTGGTGTTCTTATACTCTTCGCATACAAGGATCGGAATTGATGTTTTTTTCTCGGTTAAGTTAAATACTGCAGGCTTCACCTGATCACCATAATGCTTTGAAAATGACACAATCTTCGGACCCTGTGCGTTGAAAGATTGTTATACAAGAATTTTTAAGTGAACAGGGTTCGAAGTGTTTTGTCTGAACTAGTTATAAGGCGTCAATGGTATCTTAGGGCAATAGAGACGCCAGTAAGACATGACGTCAGTACCGTAGATCGCCATTGGTCGCTGTGTATCTCGTTCATTTCATTGTGTGCGACTTAATATTCCGTAAAATCGTGTCATACGTAGAGGTCGACCCGAAATAACTTCTAATGTGTCGAACGTGGCAATAGCGCTGATCGCAAATGACGTCACTTTTCTATCATTAATATTGATAAATAAATATTTGTCAGCATTTTCCGCACAAACGACGACAATAAAACCTGCAACTGTTACCATGCCTACAATTGTCCGCATCGTTCAGGCAGAGTTGTCTGAAGTCGCGCGCGTGCAGCCATACTTTTTAGTAAGGCCAAAAAATATTAGGGTTGTGTCTAGTATTGACATGTGCAAAAATTATGCGATGACTGGATGTCTTTTTCATTTTTTGTATATTTTGGTGGAATTTGATACATTATCTTTTTTTCCGTAGGGGCAAAAGAAAAACACACAATAAAGACTTGACGCGCACACTTCGAAGTGATGCGCGATGCGGTTGGTAAACAGAAACAAATCATTCTTTTTTGCCTAACAAACCTAAAACGCGATCTACGCTATCAGAGGTTATATGTGTACTGGAGCTTTTTGATGACCGAATGATTCATGGAATCCTCTATGAAAACTTAGCGGCAAATGGAAAAGACAACAAACAACAACAAAAACGGCAAACAAAAACAACAACTCTGCATTTTTCCATCTATTACTACGAGGGCGATTATTTTTTTCAGGTATGGTTGTCCCGTAGTGACGATCATAGTGGTGCGGCATGGCAAATACATTGTGCATTTTTTGATAAAAGCACCAAATTTGGCTCAGATGTGTCTTATTATGTGTTGAACAAATTCAGATACCGAGCCACTGAAAATCTGTTGAAGCGTTGCCATGGCAGCCATTTTCAAAATGGCCGCCAGATAAGGTATTTCTCACGTAGTAAATGTCAACTGCACAACGCGTTGAGTAATTTTGGGTTGAATATTTTCAATTAGAAAATATGGGAAGAGTAATTTACAATTTTTTTCAACTTTTCTTAATCGTCTGACTTGTTAAACGGGTAAATACAGACAAAAACACAATTCATATGCATAAAATGTACAATATTAGATACTATCAAAGGACGACACTATCATTGTCAGCAGTCAAGAAATATTAGGCCATGGGCTAGAGGGGTACATGCACCTCTAGGATATCAAACTGTATTTATAGAAGCCTTAGGATCTGTAGAATACGAAATAAAATTTTAACAGATAAAAGGCATGCAATAACTTTCATGGTTTGTTTTGAAGAGTACCGCAAAATCACTATTTGCGCATACCCACGTGCATTTGTCTTGTTGTACTACTACATGTCAGTCATCTGCTAAGCTTTTTTTAACATAACCTGACTTTTTGGGTATCATTAGAATGGAAATTTATTTGTCTTTAAAAATGACATATGTAATATGCAATATGTACCATAGATTTTTTATGAAGTAGAACCAAAACTTACCCGATACCCGAAGTTTGCCATGCAAATTACAGCTAATGTCAAATTATACCAATGTTTTACCTCGGCATAATACAAAAGGCAATGCTTTGTATGATATATGTTTTATTTGCTACAGGGACATGTTTATCATGTGAAATAGACTTTTGACAGAAAAAAAGATTGGGATGTTATTCTTATCCGATTTTTTGTGTTAATAAAATGTTTGTTTCGCTTCGGATATATGTTTGGAAGTTTGGATTAGTGTGTACGGTAATGTTTTGTTTGTGTACAGAAAGATTATGGCGAGCCGCAGCCGGACCTCTGGTGTTTCAAAGTTGATTGAGTGGCCCTTTGATGCTTGCGTTTCGAAACCCGTATGGTTTCTCACATTCGCAGGTAGATTCTTTTCTTAGTTTGCTATTTGTTCTGTGTTGTCACTGTCTACATAGTTGTGTATAAAGCTGAGTGAATTGCCTTTCGTATTCGCGTACGTAATATTTTGTAATCTTTTAATGACAATGCCCCAAACTTAAAGTGTCTGGGTTTTATGGTAATGTGTCTATTGCTTGCAAGCTTGTTTATCGATTCTTTGGGTACGAGAAATGTTTTGTTTCCTTGTTTGAAAGGATATCTCTAGAAGTGCAAGTTAAGTAGCTTCCAGTTAACCTTCAAGTTTTGTGTTCTCTGTTATTCAGGGAGTCTAGTTTTATTTTTCTTTGAATGGGTGTTGTTGCGATTGTTTGTGTCTCATGATGTAGCGTAGTCTCATTTTACGACTATATTTACTGAAATCCTGTCGGAATGAATTTTAGGCCTTTGCCTACTGCTATTATTTCGGTGTTTGTTAGTTTGAGCGATGATAGGTTCTTGATGAATTTCATGTTGTTTGTGGCTGAGACTTTGTTACTGGCAAAGGAAGTTTGACACCTCAAAAGTACAAGGCCATACAAAATTATTGGAAGAGCCCTTCAGACCAACCGGGTACAAGTTTCCCAAAAAGTGCCAAGTACATCAGACTAACCCAATATTTGAGGAAAAACATTTGGAACAATAAAACTAGTCCATGGGCCATAATCCCAAACCGGTCAATTTTTGTGTGGGCGCGGTGCTGCAATGATCATATTTCATGCATCGTGTATTCTGCTCCTAAACTTGATAGTACACAATTTTTTATTCACATGCAAAAACATGGTACCATAGTCATTAAATTGTATTACTCAATTTTCTTTCATTTTAACAAACATGAAAGGTAGGGAAAGCAAAGCTTAAACACCATCCTGCACTTTGTCAGTGATGTCCGTGCTTGGCATTCCCCGGACCTGTGCTTGCTTTTGCATGGCTCGTCAACTGGCGAATATTTTATTCCTCTCCATGGTGTTTACATAGGCTGAGACAACAAGTTTAAACGACAATCCTAGACTATTGCCAATCATATTTTGGTTATCCACTTGACACGTACACCCAAGACCTAAGGAAGGTAGTGTTGGGTGGCCAATTATCTGATCAAATGTGATGTATTCCTTCAGGTGCCGCCAACTAAGCTGTTCGTGCAAAAAGGTGTTCGTGCGAAGTTTTCAGCGGGCGGGCAAATTTCAAAACTAATCAGCGGGCGGGGAGAAGAAAATCGATATTTACTGTGGGCGGGGAAGAAATTTCACTATTTTCAGTGGGCGGGGAGAAAATTTTTGACAGTGGGCACCGGAAGATACGTAGAGGGAGGGGAAAGCGGCGTGGTTGATAGAACTTGAGGGGAGATTTAGCGCCTAACTTAGAGGGGAGCAATGTTCCAAGCTATACTGCCAGTTGCTCCCACGGTTTGCGTTGATCTGGGTTGCCTATAGTAGGCATCTAGTTGGCAATGGGACATTTCAGTAGTGGGGAGAGGGCAGAGGGGAGCTTGAAATGTTGTGGGGAGTGGGCAGTGGGCAGACTATAGATACTGGAGGGCAGCGGGCATCAAAATTCAGTGGGAGGGCATATTTTCCGTGTATGCCAGTGGGAGGGTAGTTACGAACAGCTCTACTTTCCCCTCCAAATTTTGGGTCAAGGTCAAAAATACGAAAAATCGGTATATCAGCCTTCAAAACATGTTTTGTGATGATTTTGCGAAATTCATGAAATTTACCAGTTGGCGGCACCTGATTCCTTCTTATACAAATAGTGACACTCTAGTCAAGATTGAAACATAAACCTCAGAGATTTGGCTCAGGAGAAGATTGGTTTAACAAGAGTCTCAAAATCATGATTTTACAATACCCTTCAAAACATGACTATAACAGCTATTGCATTCTAATATGTTTTCTGTTAAAAGTCTATTTCATATTTATGACGCGTCCCGGTAGTAAATTAAAGAGATTTCATACAAGGCAGTGCCTATTATTATATGTCTAGGTAAAAGGGTTGTAGAATTTGAGATAAGCAGTGACATTAATTTTCAATAAAGTTTGGAGTATGGCTAATTTTTGGTCATATTTATAAAAACATTGGAAGATATTGCATATTACAATTTGTCATCTGACGAAGAATAAAATTACTTTCCAATGTTACCCCATAAACCATTAATGTTAAATATTAAAATATAAGCTAAGCAGATGACTTACAAGGAGACACGCTTAACAAATATTCGCAATACTTTGACTTTAAGGTACCCTTTAAACATGACTGTAACAGCCATGCATCCCAATAGTTTTGCTGTTAAAAGTCTTTCATATTTTGACGTATGCCTGTAGCAAATAAAACATATTCCATGCAAAGCATTGCCCTTTGTAATATGTCTAGGTACAAATTGGTAGAATTTGAGATAAGCAGTGCCAGTAATTTGCAATGTAAAGTTTGGGTATGGGGTAAGTTTTGGACATATTTTATAAAAACTGTGGAAGATATTGCAAATTACAATATGTCATCTGAAAGAAGAATACAATTACTTTCCAATATTACCCTATTAGCCATGTTATGTTACAAATCGAGCTCAGCAGATGACCTACAAGAAGACAGGTTTAACGAAAACGCGTTAGAGTTGGCAATACTATGATTTTGCGGCACTCTTCAAAATATAACCAGTAGAGCTATGTAGGAACACATATCCGAAACGAATCTAAGACAAACTCGACACAAATTAAACATTTTGGAAAGTAAGGTGGGGAGCCTCTTTCACATTTTTTAACATACGACAGTGGCGCTGTTGGTAAATTCTAGTCGGGTGGAAACCGCATAATTGGAACAGCCGTTCGTTTGCGAAGACGACCAAAAGGTGCAAAGCGTACCTTCCTTTAAAGAAGAAAGGTAAACTATGCATAACTAATAGACGGGGTGCAGAACGTCGTTTCAGGCGAGATCGACGGTTTCCACCCCGTCAAGTTCTGTGTGGGCGCAGGGCTGTAATGATGGGCATGAATCTATATTCGTGCAATAGACCATTGACATGACGTTGGAATAACTCTTAAAATAATTTATAAATCATGAAATTTATATCAAATTATACAAGATCGGTATCTTATATGAATTATGAAAAGCAATGTATAAAAAGTCAATGTATAAAACGTAATATATATATATATATATATATATATATATATATATATATATATATATATATATATAGCCAAAAATAACATAAAATATGATCGTGTTCTCCACGTGGTCAAATTCTAAATGGCGCCACTAATTGTAGTATACATGATAAATCTCTAAGAGGACAATTATGGTGACATATAAGAGATTTTCCCCCAAATGTTATTGCTTTCAGCGTTCAAACTTAAAAAAATGTTATACAGTAAATATTGTTATGTTTTTGTATGTAGACCTATGTATGAATGTAGATGAACAAGAGTGAAGGATTGGGTTAAATTCCCCGCACAATTTTCCATGTTAGGCCTTTTGAGCAAGAACGCCCTGCAAAACTCGTCAATGGCTAATTATAAAGTTTAGAAACGATAATTAGAGTGCCAAAATATGCTCATATTCAACGTTTCTACTCAAGAACCCCCATCCATTGGCAGAACATGGGGCTCGCTGTTCTTACACTCAAACTCTTCATTCCCGTGGGCCGATCTAGGCCAATAGTTTGCAAAATCTTGTGAGTGTGCCGTACGTGTAATGCACACACAACAGCTACAACCCTAAAAATGGCTGAAACATGTGCATCAACGATTACAAATAAAAATAAAATAAAAACTCTTAACGGTACCTTCTGAAAGTCTTCTTACAAAGGACAGCTAACAGCTGCTCATCGTAAAAAAAACATTAAATTTGGCAATTTGAATCTTCCACTTTGGCCTTGTGGCAGCCATATTGTCAATAATTTTATTAAGAGAACTCGCTTTTCATAGAAAATGAAATAATCAAACATTAAACAATGCAAATGGTAATCTTAATATGCATTTATTACGACAATACCTCCACTCTTCACCACAGAATCATCCGTAGAACAGCACCTATGGGATTTTACAGTAATTGAAGATTGCTATGTTTCAAAATGGCCGCTACACCAGAACAAGTCTCTATACTTATAAAAATATGCAAATAGTAATCTTAATGGGCACTTATGATGGAAATACATCCACTATTCCCCACAGAATCATCCGTAAAGCAGCAAGTAGGGGATTTTATAGTGACTGATGGTCGCCATATTTAAAAATGGCCGCCACACCAGAACGAGGCTTAATCTGTGGTGGCTCGGTATCCAAATTGATTGATATTATGATAATCAACATTCTTACTAAATTTCATGCTTTTATCATAAAATGCACAATTGTTATGAAAATTTTGCTTATGCCGCGCCACTATTAGTGTCAGTGCACAGGTCATGATCGTGTCTGGTGGCACCGATGCGGTGCGGGTTTCAGATACAATGTATCATCTAGGAAAAGTCAAACTTTCGCTTAGGTTGTTAAAGGAAGTTTAGTTCTATTTAGGCAAGCCAGGAACGAAAATATACGAGCAGACGACGGAAATACCTTTGAAATGTTTTATTAGTACAGCAACAAAATCACGAACGAGTTACGACACTACAGCTTACAGTGTACTCACTTCATGTTTTCACTAATCCGCTTACTGAGATGGTAAATTCGGCATATTTGACGTCTGGGAACATGTACAATTCTTCGAGATAAACTGACTGTTACGGGTATTATATCCACGTATGTGCATTCATAGATGTCGCAGAGCTGCTTGCCCTCTGTGCTCCCAGCTGTTCATACTCGATGGAGTTTGAGCGTGGCGCGAGTATTTTGACCCGATTTGGCGGCCTCATAACTTTCACGCAGGGATGAGGTATGTACCAAAACACGAAAACACACCCATTTTACAAACTCCCGCCTATGTTTTACATCCACCGTCATTTTAAACTAAAAATAAATCTTCTTCAAATTGTGAAAACCTGTGTCGACATCGTAATATCTGAATTGTTTGCTTAGAGTGCTCCATAAACCCTCCTTTGAAGTGGAATGGCCCAATAGCGGAATAATATCAAGAAGTGATACGGTTGTCATCACTACTTAGCAACCAACTTTTTATAAGTACAGCCTGGAGGAAGCAAGGTCGATTTCAAGTTGATTTTGTCGCTAATTTCGGAGCGTCTGTAGGAAAACAGTCATAGCCAAAGCATGCATGTACACTTACAACAGAAGTCGAAACGTGAATAAAACCAAAAACAAATCATTGAAAACGGACGCAATCTTCCATTACTGCTTCTGGCATTATAAGTTCTTGTCGACATTATTTACATTTTATTAGTTATTTGTCAATTGAAATGTTTATTGAGTTAATTTATGTGCTTTTGATGAGGTTATAAAACCTGCCTTTTAACATTTGCGTTTGTTGTGTTGTTTGTTTCAACGCGTGGCGAATTTCGTGAACTGAGATGTTTAACATCAATATTTGTTTAAATTTATGTCCATGAACCCATGACTTTGACAGACCGATATATTTATGGTAATGTTTTTGCCTTTACACCATGATCTTGTCAATAGCTCTAATCATTGGTGTGAAGTTGTATTGTCACAGCTGAAATAAACTCATGCCAAAGAAAGTATTGTATTCGATGGGTCATCACTCTATCGAAAATAAGATAAGCCATAATGATATTTTATCACTTTGTTCAAATGCATGCGGAACGGGACACTGTTTGACCGTATACCTTCATTGTCGTCGCTTTTTGTGCCTAAGTATTCTCTCTCTGTGGGTTTTCCTTGCACGATATTTAAAACGTATAAAAATTCGCTACGCTATGGTCCGGCTAGCTCTGTGGGTCTCGCTTGCTAGAAAGACCGTTGAGGGCGCATAATCATACGGTTGAGGATAGCGCTGCATAGCCAACGAGGGGCTGTGCAAAGAGTATGGGGATGGACGACCATGCAGGTTCTGATAATCCCTCGCCTCGTGAACAATGCTGCGTACAAATGTCTGAAGTTATAACTTTCATGTTTATATACACATGTTTTGACAAGCGTGTACAGATGGACTCTCAATCGTTTGTCTTGTTGAGGTAATCTCACATTACCAAAGCTGCAACTTGAGTAGGGCATAGGTTGACATGCGACGGTTGTAATCGCAACGGAAATGGCTGAGACCCAAGTACTCTAACTAAATATCTTATAATTAGTGTTCGTTTGTGGAACGGTTTATAGTTTGATGTTGATTAAACTTTAGTAACTTATTTTGTTGATCAAACGTGCTATGTGCCTATATTTAAAATACTAATTATCCAATATAAAACGAATATTGTCGTAAAAATACTGATGTACCGAATTTTTTCATATGCGGACACCCACCAGTATTGTGTCGTCAAACATCACCAGAAACTGTTTTCAAAGGCCCCTGTTAATATGAATATAAACATCAAATTGAACCTAGTTTTACAGTAGTACCCCTTTTGTTTTGTTGTTTGCAAATTTCATGCATATTCCTACAATTAACAACGAAAAGGAATTCAGCCAGGATTTCAATGCTGTATCAGTTCAACAATGCCCGTGGCGCACATTTTTTTTTCGATCCGTCGTGTCGGTATGAAAGGTCGTAAAACATAATCGTCTTTAAATCTACCAAAGTAAAAAAGTAGATTCCACTCGTGGAGTTGTCAAATCTCACCTTCACACGGAGCGTTTCGTGGTCGTGGCGCAGCAAGCAGTTTTACCCGCACTACCCTGAGAGTGCAGGGCACTAGGGACTAGGGGAAACTGATTGAACCTAAACTTGTCACGTCGACGATGGTTTAAAAACATAAAATTCAATAATTGTTAACGTCAAGTTGCTTATTGTCTGATAACTATATTCCTGAAAATGTAACCTTCCATTCCGATGTCAAGTGCCGTACCTGCCAAGGACTTCGCAAACTCTTTTGTACTTTAATCGTGTGCCGAATATATCACTAGGAATATATTCGGATAGCTAGTGACATAACGGTTAGCAAATTACAGGTAGCACTGTTTACACGCGATGTTTCATAGATATCTTACAACATACAGCTTATTAACATCAAAATTATGACAGGCGCCTGTTCAGTTAAACTTATTTAATATCATGATCGTTAATCCCGGACAGGTTATCCAAACTTCAACTAATCCGTGTACCCCAAAAGTTTAAATGTCCGACTTCAGGTCATTGTGCAGGGTGGCGCCGATGGTTGTAATCCGTTAACATGTAAAAAGCCACGCTTCAGATCGGACATGCCGTGTTTGGTCTCAGCGTCCCATAATTTTGCCATGTTTAAGTAAATCATTGTCATTGAATCTTGCATATGATATCTATGAATATATAGCGACTGAGATGAAAATAAATTGAAAAAATTATCCGTTTTTTTTCAAGAACGCATATGTTTCGAAATGTGTTCCACGCAAGCTTACGACCGTTTGACCTCTCTTTGCATTATGTCACGAAAACATGATTATACAAATTTATTATACCGTGAAAGCGGTGATCCCGCCCAGTGTATGGAACAGGCTACGTCATCAGTAAGCCCCCAATTGTGCGTCAACGGTCCTGTAACTTTCCTTTAAATAATGGAGTGACAAAATGTTATTGTTTGCAAGCACCTTGATAAACGGAACAAGACCGTGTTGCACTAGCACTGCATTAGTTTTGATCAAAGTGTATGGACTTTTGATTTGAATGTCGGAACTCGATCTCCCACCAAGTTTACATAGTAACCGCCCTTAAAGCCTTGTGATTTACGACTTAGTGCAGTATTTTCACGAGTTTCTTTCAAACCATGTTGATGTAAATGTACTTACTGAAGGACGTGTACACAAATGTTAGTAAGCACTGATTTGCATGAGAGAAAATGCCGAGAGAGTTTGACCGGTTGACCTCGCTGTTAATTTTATGCAGGAAATTACAATAACAATGCTTGGTCGAATGACGCAGTGCCTTGAGGGTGGGATCACCAGTGGTATATGGGGAGGAGTACCTTCCCGATGGTGATAAGTGGGGCAGATTACCGTCGCCTAGGTGACTGGCGTATACGCGTGCCAAAAGACACCTATGGTTGATTTCCTGTTGACCAGTCGGATGGCAGAGTTGCAAATACCTGGACTGAACCATTAGATTTTTTGTGGGTGTCGGTGGTACTTTGACAATATAAGTAAAAATGCACATATATTGAGTTTATTGTCTTGTTTATGAGCGGCCAGTATTTCCAACAGCATAAATTATGTGCATTTGCCCTTGAAGGAATAAATAATTTTCGAATAAAACATCGCGAATGTAACTACATTCCTTAAGCTCGACGTACACTTAAGTGCCCCAAAGAACCATGAAATCGCCCGACTTTCGATTGAAGAGATGAGTTTTGCCAAACCGCGTATACAGAAAAAGTGGCAGATAACTTTATTTTTAGAATCATAGACAGTATAGCGAGATGTAAAAAATGTGAAACAGGCTCCCCACCTAACTATCCTAAATGTTTTTGTGTCGAGTTTGTGTTTGATTCGTTTCGAAAATGTGTTCCTACATTCTTATCCGATTGTTTGTGTTAATGAAATGTTTGTGTCGCTTTGGATATTTGTAGAGAAGTTTGGATTAGTGAGAACGGTAATGTTTTGTTTGTGTGGGGAAAGCTTATGGCGAGACGCAGCCGGACCTATGTTGCTACAAAAGTTGATAGGGTCGCCCTTTGACGCTTAAGCTTGCGTTTCGAAACCCGAGTGTGGTTTTTCATCAGTCGCAGTGTAGATTCTTTCCTTAGTTTGTGTTTGTGAAAATTTATTTTAATGCATTTTAGTGGTCTTGCTTTCCGATTAGCGAGGCAAGTATATTAATTTTGGTCACGTTGTGAGTCCGTTTGGTGGTTCGGTTGTTTGTTCTATATTTCTTTACTTCGGTAAATTTTGTTTTGACTGGTGTGTCTTTTAGATTTTTGCGGAGGTTTGTGAATTTTTAGGCAATAAGTACCACTGCGGGGTACGGATTTTATGTTTATTGGATCAAGATACTTACAAGTATCCTGGTTGATGTGCTTGTTCTCGTACATTTTAATTAATAGTCGCGCCAGCGGCTTACTGACTACGCATGCGCTTATTCATAATATACTATGCGAGTAACGGGAAGTGTACCCTTCTTTCTCATGATGGGCGCCGCCATGTTTTTTTTTGAGTACTCGTAATAAACAAATACGAAAAAAATTACTATGATATAACATGCCTTTTATAAAATATACCTCTTTTATTAGCCAGTAAATGTTATTATACACCTTGTCGCTGATACAAAGTATCGTTGATATAGATAAACGGAGAAAACTGTCGTGCATATGAACGGGGGCATACGCAAAGAATGCTGGGATTGAATTATAGAAGAGCGCCCCCTGTGTCAATAATTAGATTCAAAAATTGCAAGTTTTTAGACGGAACGCTATAGTTTTCAGCTTGCAAGTGGAAGATGGGCAGTGCGGTTACCATTGCAATGATAATTATTGCATAATACGTCCCTTGTTTAACGCCATAGGCCGTTATCATTGTAAAAATTGCCAATTTTTGTCCAAAATTTTTACACGCTACAGAAAATCTATACCTGCCCTGCTGCAGGGTTTGACGTCGTGTAGGGCCTAAGTACGTGAACTGCTTTCATCAGAGGGAAACTGGGCATAGTTTTCATATAAACGTTTATGAAGTAACAATTACAGTTTATCATGAATCAATACAAATAACATTGCCAATCTTAACCCCTGGCGCGACACCAAGGGCTGAGCCCTATATAATATTAGTTCATTTACTTTGTTTACTGTTTGTTCTGGCTTGTTGTGTACTACTACCTCCATGATAATACTGAGTGTTACGTAATTGCCTTTCGCATTCGAGTACGTAATCGTTTGTGTTGACAATAACGAAAAACCGACCCTTGTCGAAGGGTTATTTTCCCAAAATTTGTCCAATGTTTGCAAGCTGGTTTATCGCGATTCTTTTGGCACGCGACATGTTTTGTTTCCTTGTTTGAAAGGGTATCTCTAGAAGTGCGAGTTTAGCAGCTTCAGATAGCTTTCAAGTTTTTGTTTTTTTGTTGTTCGTGGAGTCCAATTTGACTTTTCTTTGAATTGGTGTTGTTGCGATTGTTTGTGTCTCACGATGTAGCGTAGTCACATTATACGACTTTATTTGTTGAAATCCTGAGGTGGTTTTATTCTGTTTGGTTTTGTTGGTGTCCGAATGAATTTTAAGGCTTTTGCCTAGTACTATTTTTCGGAGTTTCATAGTTTGAGCGATGATAGGTTGTTGTTGAATTTCATGTTGTTGTCGGCTTTTCTGTGGAAATAGCTGATTTATTTCCACGGCCATGTTTTCTGTTACGTTACTGCGATTGTTTATTTTGTATTTAATGTTGTTTTCAGTTGTTTGTTATGTGTACGATTTTTGTTATTTCTTTTAAGTGTTTGTGTGTTCTATGTCATCTTATCGTATTTTTTGGTAGTTCCCTTTTTGGAGTATTTGGTGGCCCTGAAAAGGGCCGCTTGGTATGGGTTTTTGTTAGCGCTTGGCGCGTTTGTTTTGGCGATAAGCCTAGCTTTTTATGCTTCTTTTCGCCGATTCGATGTGCTTGGTGAGTAGGTGTTTGCCGCCTTCTTGTCACTGTGTGTGCTTACATGGACAGTCTGCATAGCCCTTGAATGTGGTCTCGATTTTGATCAAACTTACAATTTAGGAGTATATATCAAAACTGATAAATGATTTATGTGATTACTGTAGCTATAGATAGGCTACACGGGCAGCGACGGGCAGTAATTAGTAGGCAAAACAGGTGGTTTTCACCGTGGGCAGAACTCGGTGCAATGATACTGAATATTAATAGTAAGCCTGTCACCTTGAAGGTAATGCTGTAGGTGAAACAAGGACACACGATGGTACAAACAACACCACAAGTGAAACGTACACACAGAAATACACGCGTTCCTACGTTGTGCCATGGATGTAAACATCCATGGTTGTGCCCACCCGGGCCACGCGATTAAAATATGACTGATACTGCTGGATAGTGTTAATTGGGTCGGTAAACAGTCAATTAATAGTTTAATTGACTACCTGGGTGATTGGCAGGTCGTGTCCAACGACGCATATGCAAAGCAGGCCAAAAGACAAAAGCCCCCAAAGTTATTGACAGCTGGCCAGGGGTCACCATGAATACGTAATGAAGCTTCACAACGCAGAAACTGCGTAGTCAAGCCCTTCTTAACCGGTCAAACTCTCTCGGCATTTTCCGGCATGTGGACTGTATGTACAAGTTTGAACTAGATATGTTGCTCTCATAAAACGGCCATCACATGAACGAGTAGAAAATACTGTCATTGGTTGATCTACATGTCATAATATTCCGAGAGACAAGCATAATGTCATTCACCCGATGTCCTTGATTTTGTAGTTTTAAGCTTTTTCTAAAATGCCGGGAGATAAAAGACGATGTAAAAACTGTTCAATTCACTTGCTCATTCCGACACAAACAACTGTGTACTACAGTTTTTCACGGGGTACACATCATGTAGTTAGTGGAATTCAAAGAATATCCAAGGTAAATGGAACATGCTTGTGGCTTTTCGGGCTTTCATTATGTGATAATTAAAATGCAACGAAAAGATCCTGCAACCACCTGTAAACAGATGTGAAAATTCCTTTCACAAAGAGATCAACTTCAGATAATACTTTTGAGGATATGAGAGCAAGTGCCTTGCTTCACTCCTTAATTCTACACAGCCAGATAGCAAGGGCTTGAAAATAAATTGTGCTGTTCCGATATTATGATTTTCAAAAATAGGGTAGGTAGCTATAGGGTGGGCAGAATTTTTTTTCCAAAATATTTTTATTTTTAAATATGCATTTCTCAGGGGTTCAGGGCGGTCAAGCAATGGGTACAACATTTCCAGAAAAAATGTATCATACATATAAAAGGGGGAAAATATAAAAGACATCCTCGTTCAAGCAAAAATCAAATGCCAAGTAACGAACTCGTGATTTTAAGGGATTTTCCTTTCTTTTTTTACTTGTGTGTTTACGTAGCTCTAAAATGTTCAGGGTCGGCAGGTAAAAAATAGGGTAGGGTTATATCGGGTTATCGGAAAAGCACTATATTTTTGTTCGGCCCAATCGCGTCGACTAGTCACCGGCCGGCGCGCACAAGATTTATAATAATTGTAGGCTGACTTGTTCATTTTTCGACCTCAATATGAGAAAGAAAATTCTTCAAAAGTTTATTTCATCGACCATTTCTCTAGAATCCATGAGTATAACTGTATATAACTGTGTGTCGCGTTTGATTCCGAACTGCATTCGATAGTACGTTACTCAATAACCAGTCTTCCAGAGTTCGTTCATTTTTTAAAAATATATTACGAACACACTGAATAGGTTTCTAGTATTATGGGTTAATAAATAGTGGTTTCTCCCACATGTAATGAAAATGCGATCAAACGGAGTAGAAGTGTTGGTATGATGGTGGGAGGCCCATAAATATAACCGGTTCACACAACCATGCCACGCAGTTAATATACATGCAATACAAATATATTTCCACACTCACCCTTATCCTACGGTCTGGCCGGCAGCTATATCGCGGTAGTTTCGTAAATGTCGCTGTTAAAAAATCTAAATTAAAACATTTATGGATCGAGAACGCAGAATACGGGCGCAGATTGATATTGCAGAACAGGAGTGCAGTTCGACATTGCAGATTGAAATGCGCTAGCGCAGATTGGGGACGCAGACTATCAATTTCTGACCACTCACATACCTGGTTTTAGAGTCAAAGGCCTTGTCTTGCGTTCTCTCACCATCAAAACGGGGTAAGCCTAATTCACGTGCCGCGTGCCGCGAGCCACGAGCCACGATCCGCGTGATGCGAGCCAAAGTTCACGATGCACGGATTAGCTTGTTAAGCTAGAAATAGGTGCATTTTTACTCTAATTCACTTTATCGATTCATCTTCACTATTAAATCACATTTAATAGACACCTTGTATGTGCATAAAGTGGTGACCTCCGATATGTGTGTTCACGCAATTCAACATGTGCTGGCCGGTAAGGGAGCGGAAAAAAAATTATACGGAGGAAGGTCGAATTTTTCAAAATGATGCTGAGAAAAGCGACTCTCCCCAATTGTTATGCCGTCCCTGTATGTGCTATAGTCAACATCAATAATATTTTATTTGACAAATATTAACTAATTCATAATGTGACGCCTCATCCCACCAAATGTGAAGGCTGTTGCACTAATATACTGGCAAATAAGTTAAATTCAGGTCAAAAGTCATCCTGGTTACTTGATATTTTTGCTGTACACTTTCGTCCCATGATGGCCGTCCACTAAAAATCAGACCTTTAGCAATATTGGCTGGGTCAAATGTAATCCTGGTCGTTTGATACTTTAGCAGAAATCTTAGTTAACATAATCAATTCCGTCTACTAAACTTCAGACCTCTACCTCTGTTAGCTAGCCTATAATTTATAGATGTGCATAATCAGTGAGGTACAGGATGATTTGAGGGTCGAAGGTCGGTGTCCCATACCAGTCACAGTTCGATAGACACCAGCCGTCTTTGACTCTTACGTAGGATAAGCCTCAACTTAGTTGCAGAGTGGGGATAGGGCAGGTCAAAGGTCATAAATTCTCAAAAATAATATTGTAAAATCTTCTTAATATTCGCAGCTTAAGACCTAGATATTTGAAATATAGCAACCTTATCATATGGTCTACAAAACTAATGTACAGAATTTTGATTGATCAATTTTTAATGTTACAATTTTACGGGCAATGTGATTTTGAAAAATACTAGCCCTCCCTCCCTATAATTTCTTTCGAGTCCCATTCTGCATATGCCCCTTGATGTAGAATTCGTAAACACACATTCGCTTCACCAGTTCATGCATTTAGAAGGCGGCATTGAAGCCCGAATGTTGATTTATCAATGAAAATGAATCAATGAATGACATTAGAGTGAAGATGCACCTATTTCTAGCTTAACATGCTAATCCGTGCATCGTGAACCTTGGCTCGCGGCACGGGGATTGTGGCTTGTGAATTAGGCTTACCCATCAAAAAGACATTAAATCAGGTGCCCCGTAATCTTCGCCCCTACTCTATAACTGAAGAAGAAGTGTTTGATATCTGTTCTCCGACAAATTACTTTCGGAACCATTCACATGTTAGCATCTATTTTATTGATATTATAGCTGTTAATAAGATCGTTTACCCTGGCTTACGGAACGCGCGTGATCGAGATTGGCAGTTGTTTCGGAGTCATCCAACCACCGAACCACCGCACGAACCACCGAAATGGTCTACTATCTTAATAAAACGGATGGACACTACTCAGACAAACATTAAATTTGTTACAATCACAATCGATCGACAAATCTTATAGCCCGCAATTTAGTACTTGATCTGAAAATATAGCAATGTGTTGAAAACGCAGCAAAGAGATACAATGGAAAATGTTTGCAGTGGAGAGAAATTGTTCATAATTTTACTGACAGAATACGAGAAGTCTCTGATGTACTTGCTGACGCATTGTTAGCCGTATAATTAATTAGTAATTATGATTTTGCAGTCCTAAATCCTTCAAACAATCGGGCTAAGACAAGGAATTTACAATTGAAATCCTGCGCCGCGCAACGCTTTGAGTACCAAGGGTGCATAGAGGTTTTATCGTATTGCTGACTGTGAATTATCTATTCGCTATTCACTGGCAGGGCAAATAGGAACATAATTATTACTCTGCCAGCTGAAAGGCGAATATTCTTTTAGGTTTATTTAATCACAGTGTTCATCCGGTTTTGCTCTGCCAGCATAGAGTCTCATACGTTGTCATTACATCTCTTGCAAATGTACGTTTTCTTGTGAATAGGACGCATCAGAGTAACGGTAAAGATGTCCTATTTACTGATATTAGTCAGTTGTAATTGAAAAGATCGATCTTGTTCTCCGAGAATCGAGTGTGTCCCCGCAAACTGGGCATTCCACTACTCTAAATGATAAAAATACCGCAGTGATTGTTCGTTGAGTTCGTTTGGAGATCAATTCGTAAAAGAAGTTAGACTTAACTGTGCACACGTGTGCCAATCTCTGCAGGATATAGTATTGGGGAGTCTTAAGATTGGACGTCATATTATAAGGATGAAAATCAGATTGTCCTGTAGTTCATCCCAATTCTTGTAACTGCTCATCTACCCGTCTCACTGTAATTCTTAATTGTACGCTGCATTATACAAGCATCGGGACTTGTACATTTTCAGGATATCTTCTTCGTGCAATCTTGCAGGAATTTAATAATTTGTGGTTGATTTAACAAAGACACTTCTTTGCAAAGGATTAAGGTCTTTTTTTCAGCACAGCTAGTAGGGAATCTCAGAACGAAGTAGAAGGTGATTTCACCTTTGTCAAATCCAAGACTCGCGGCTTTGATCTGTCACCAGTAAATAAGGTAGTCCAGGCTTTGCACCACATCCGATACTGAATACGAATCGAAAGCAGTGACGTCTAAGCTCAGTTTCAATGTCAAAAAATGACGTTAAACTCTGAAGCTCAAACAGAGAAGTGTTGAAATATGAAAAAGTGTTCAAGTTTGATAATACAACTTAAAAATGTTTAATTTTGGACATTGTAAAAGTTACTTCAAATTAAAGTAAGGCTTGTCAACGCAATAAGTAACGTACGCAACAAGTGGAACATAATAATACTTCACATCGCATTTCAGCGAATGTCAGACACTATGAAAAGATGAGGTTGTGAAGTGCATGACTTTCAATTTTTAAAGGTAGGACATTTACACCACTGATGTGGTCGTCTACTTTTGTGAATTCATTTTAAGCTTGTGGAGTCACGACATTTCACCGCATTATCTAGTGTGACAAATGAACAATTATTTCCCCAGAAACGTTTAAAACGGGATGAACGTGGCATTGCCGAAACTAAAAGAAATAGGAAACATGTAATTTGTGCACGTTGTCTAAACTACAAGGTTTCTGGCACCAGTGTTATAAAATTGAGTTGTGTTTATCAAAGAATTGTTATGGCCTTTCAGTATCTAATTGATGTATATTCACATCAATTGCCTGTCACTATTTCAGTTTAATCATCTAGAGGCAAACGTCTGCTTTACGTTTTCAGACGTCAGCGGAATTCGTTAAAAAGATTCAGAAAGTATATTTTTTATCTGTCCCTGGTCATGGAAGGCAAAAAATATATTTATGTTTAATATTCATGTTAAAAATAGAATAATCCGATTATTGCACAGAATAGCACTTGAAGCATTTCATCTCAAATCCATGAATTCAACAAAGTATACGCTTTAGTTTTTCGAATTCACTCACATTTCGATTTCTCAAAATTACTCTAAAAGTGAAGACAGTTGCGTATTTGAGACCTGGAAGATTTCAGTACATTTTCCATAGACTCAGCTTAAGAATCAAGATAACTACATTCATAGAAAGCTGTTACTTACTGTTATCAATGCCCGCGTAATAGTTTGTAACATTTATTGATACAACTTTCTATTTCATATGGACAAATTCAGATTGACACATAATGCCCTGATATAGATGTTTGCTAATGTAAAAGTGTTTCCTTCTTTCAGTTCATGCATTCGACGTAGAATAATCTTTATTGTCATATGCATTTTCGTCGTCCTAGAATCATAATAAATATCTTCCAAAAACGTTTATCTGTCCTTGGCAACAAAGTACATATAAAAGAAACCGTCGAAATGATACGAATTTACGTTTATTCACATTAATCTTCCGAAAAAGCACAATTTCAGTCAGCTAAAAACTTCATTAACCAAAGGTCAAGAAAAATGTTTATGTTGAAAACGCATATACGGAAGCTTTATTTATTCATCATATACAAAGTATAATCCACGACACGTAATTCACACTAAGCCCATACGTTCTTTGAGCATAACGTAAGTATCTTTCAATTTCCAAAAGTTATTCTTCTTGTTGCAAGGCGCCCTCACCGATAAAGCTTGCTATCGCACTTTCGAATGAACAAGTTCCGATGCAGTAGCTATAAACTCTAAGCACAGTGTGTACAGCAATCGAGAAGTCGATTTTGCAGTTGGTAATGTAATAGAAGGAAAGGTATGACGCGATGTTTGTCACAGGTACCGCATAACAAATTCAATGTACAGTAAGAAGTAAATGACATCAATCAATCGTTCAATCCTCCCAAAGATTCAATAACTAAATTTGATAGCTTATAACCCAAAAGTAGCTTTTCCCTTCTCGAGACGGCTG
Source organism: Ptychodera flava (assembly GCF_041260155.1). Classification (NCBI taxonomy): domain Eukaryota; kingdom Metazoa; phylum Hemichordata; class Enteropneusta; family Ptychoderidae; genus Ptychodera; species Ptychodera flava. Next base: position 438,711 of record NW_027248355.1, on the reverse strand, counting down.
CCCCCAAAAATATAACATTGATTTCGGAGTCCACGGCGGAATTGCTAGAATTTGACAAGAATTCGTTACCTTTGGTCATCGCAACTATGAAAGAGAAATTGAAATATTTTCATTCAATATATTGAGTAACTCATTCGGGGTTCTGCAACTATTGCAGTAATCTGAGATATCCGAGATAAATTCGTCTCGTCAATACAAATTATGATGCATTTTTAATTACCACTTCAGTTCCTAAAGCACGTATGCCAAAGTATTAACAATCACAGCAGTAATCGCTTAAAATGATCTTTAAAAAATTAACTTTTTTGCCTTAACATACCTAGAAACGATGACATCAGAAAATCCCGATTTAGAGCATAAGGTGTTACACTTGTTCGCCATTAGCTTGAGTACATTGAGAAAACTATAATACGGAGACAACAAGAAACTGAAAAAAAAATGGTTTACTGATGTAAAGGTATTGCAGAGAGAACTGACAAGCTGTGCTATATCACTATTCCAAAACTTGCAATGTGCGAAACAGTTTTTCTTTGCAAGAAATGTATTTAAATATTCTTTAATGACAGTCAATCGTGAATTAAAGTTAAGTATTATGTAGTTAAGGAATTTTCTTATGTGGACATGCACAGTGTATGGAATCGGAATACAGGAGCGTGTCTGCACTCTTATTCTCAATGTGAGTTTCTTTGGCGTTGCAAGATCTCTGTTGACGCTTTGCAAATACAGGGCATTAGCCCGAGGAAACTCTGTGCGTCCACAGGCTTTGTTTTGAAAGTGACGCCGACCTCAACGCCCTCTACAGTTATGTTAGGCCTCACGGCAACAACATAAATGGCTTATGGATTTATCGCCGGGTGATCGCCCAGGATTTCACAAATTCATCAGAGAAAGGTATGGTCTTCCTTCCTCGGTCGCTTCTGTTATTGTGGTCGATTATACCTTCGAATGTTGACTTCCTGGTTTTTATTTTTCAGAGACACGGCTTCTCTTAAATCCTTTGACTGCCTGGGGGTGTACTCTTTCTCTTGTCATATGGGGTGTGCCGCCCGATTTGGAAACATCTACCCTAACCCTAACCGCTCTGATACATGCTTTGATATTTGTATACATTGAACGCAAAATACAAAACATTTTACCATCAAACTCCTAATGAGTTGAGTTTTAGTGGGAGTAAAGAGTAATTGATTCTGTCGAAGGTTTTGGAGAAGTCGACAAATAGGCAATAGAATTTGCCACGTCTGAAGCTTAGATACTTTTTTATCATGGCTTGCAGTATAAAAATATTATCAATGGTGCTGTGGCCTTTGCGGAACCCTGCCTGGCAATCTGACTAAAAACGTTAGTTTCTTCGGACCATTTGGATAAACGGAGATTCAAATGCAATGACGGACACAAACATCTGACAGATGCTGTCTACGCTCTTTTTATTTTCAATCAACCATGACCAATCGAAACGCCTTCAACAAAGACATTTAGAACCAGAAGAGAATTTTGAAGGCCTCACCCCGCCTGATTTTTGATATTCATTCACTTTTAAAATCGTTTGAAGATTTTTAAAATTTAGTAAAGTTTTAAAATCAAGTAAGGAATAAGGCTATTGTTGAAATACTGATATGTCGATATGTACCTATTCCAACGAAATCTTTTGGCCGCGAATTGTCACTGATCCTATTGATTTTAAATTTAACAGAATATTTGCTTTTCACGTGTGCATGTCACATCACAATAAGAAAGCTGTATGAGTCCAAACTATTAAACATGTCAGACAAATCACCAGGATATGAAGCCGTTGTATTGTTATTATATAATAGTTTTGTCAATACTAATGAATGTTCTGACGTCATACATCCTGATTATTAGTGATTATGTATCCGATTATCCAGCATTGAGCTCCAACAGCAAGCAAAACAATACAAAGTTTTTGTTTGTAATCGAATAAAGAAGTAAGCGTTTAAAAAGGGGAGAAATTATGGTGTAAACTATGTAAAATATAAAACGAAATATTGACAACGGTGGACAATATAGATAACAATGCATTTCTGTACGATTTATCAAAATTGTTGAGTCCTCCGGGATGCACCTGTCGTCTCCTCTGTCTGGCTGTCGCTCAGTAGTCCCGCCCAATGCGCTGCAGTGTCAACGGTGCAGTGCAACGTAAGTGAAGCAGAACTCAGTACGCTTGCGCTAGATGATGCTGGGTTTGACACACGGAATATTATATTATTACAAAAGTGACCATGTAAACCAGGCAATCGTTAAAAGCTACTAAAACCTGCCATCCACGTACCAACAACGTCAGTTGATGTCATTAACATTGTGAGATAGCATCTACAGAAAGCATTCCGGAGCAAACAAAAATATTCGATCCAAATGCAAGTACAACCAATATTAAAAACGACGGTGGAATCTCCGTTGATCTAATGTCTTGCCTGGCTACCTACTTTTCTGATGCATCGGTAAATCGGCGACAACTTTCATGATCGGCTTCGACTAGTTCCAGACACTAATCTCTCCAGTATGTTTGTCAACTGTACCTTTCAATCACCCGTTTACATCGTCTAGCCGGTTGCCAAAATACAACAGCTACTGTCAAGAAGTCATCGGAAATAAAATTTATAGACGCAATTAATTATTAATGAAATTTAAATAATGTAATTTAAATGAAAGTGTGGAGCTGTGTTGATATAATTGTTTGTAACTGGATGTTGTACTACTAGCGTACTACTAGTGACACATACTTGTCATAACGTAAAGGAAAGAAGCTGGAACTGACGACGAGTGCTGATGTATAACTGGAAATTATTTATTGAATACGGAACCGTGGCTAAGCCGAACGGCCCAGCCACATCAGTGAGTGACTCTGCCTGAGTCCTGTGCTCGTCCCTGGATTGTTTCCCTTTTTTCTGTGAGTTAGTTTGTCCATTTATACAGTATCTTGGCTATGTCGAATACCGACGCCATAATGATACAATAAGACAATACTTTGATTTACCGACATTAGAAAAGATACAAAAGTATAATTTATCACTGCATGCTACAATTCTTTTGTCTCAAATCTACGCCATGGAATAATTACAATGATAAGAACAGCTCCATATTACGATTGGTTGAAACACCATAGAACAAGGGGGTAATACGTAGAATTCCTCCATGAGAAAAATAAGTAACTAAGTAATTCTTTTAAATGTGTAAACGAGCAAGGCCATGTTGCCGATACTGTGTAGGTATTTCGTGGCGCCAGCATTGCTAGAGTCCAAAAAAAGAAGAGTTGCAGCTAAATCAAACGCGTCCAAGGACGCTAATGTATTGTGAGCGTGGAATATTAATATTCTGTGCGCCAATTTGGAAAATTATGGCATGTCATAACTTTAGGGAAAGAAGTTTGGTCTGACGACGAGTGTTGATGTACAACTGGAACTTATTTATTGAATACGGAACCATAAATGGGCCCACCGGCCCAGCCGCTGATACATGAATCTGTCTGAGTCCTAGTTGGTTCTAGTTGCTAGTTTTTCTTTCCTGAGTCTTGGTCATTCCAAAGAGGAGTTACCGTGGTCCAAGTTTTAGTCCTAATTTAGGTCACTCCACCTGGCCCGTCCCGAAATTGGCCCATAAAGTATTCTGGTTTCAGACAATTTCACTCATGCCATACTGCTCTTCTTAAGCAACCAACTTCTGAAGAATACACTGCTTTATTGTTTTTAGATATTCGTAAAACATTTGATCTTGTAAACCATGATCCTCTTATTACAAAGCTTTGAATCTACCATGTAAATAGCTCATCTTTACACTGGTTTCCCTCTTATCTCACAAATCGTAGTCAATTCGTTAGCTATTTAGGTAAAAACTCGAAGGTCTTGCCAATTGTGTGTGGTGTTCCTCAGGGCTCCATTTTGGGACCGCTTTTGTTTTCTTTTTTTTTTCCAAAGACCTTCCCCTATGTCTTAAAGTTGGCAACTTAGATATGTTTGCTGATAATCAGATCTTATCAGGGCTCGAAATTTTTTTTAAGAATTCACTTGCCATAGGGCAAGTGAATTTTCAATTTCACTTGTCCGGAAGAAAAATTCACTTGCCCTGAATTTCAGATGATTTAAGGAGTAAATGTGTACGTTTTATTCATGTCATTGTAAAGAAACAGTAGCTGTAACTTACTGATAAATTTGTGTCCTTATTCTGTGTATCAAAAATAATATCTTATGTAACGTATACATGCACAGTGTTTCAGCCAGCTTTTGCTAGCATGGGGACTAAGTGACCCATAGTAGGTCTTAATGGGGACAAATTAAATTTTGGGGGGACATGTAATGTATTTCAATAAAACAACACCGGTACATTGTCATTGTGTGTCTTCATGACCTGGTACCTTGTGTTATTAATAAATAGGCAAGTCAGGTAGGTACACTAAGGGTAAGTATATAATAGGCCACCGGTGTAGTGTCAAATTGTGCCCATGTGAAACTTTCAGTATCATTTAGTTTACTGCTACCATGTGGTATGTGCATAAACTGCAGGGTTCCCCTAAGTCACCAAAATGATTAGCCAACTCATTAGCCAAATCAAAAATCTTGTAGCCACTTTGAGCAACTTTTAAACAGATTATGATCTCAAGTGTAGCAACAGCTTTCTCGCATTCAGGAGTTCCTAATTTTACAAATCAAGATGTTTTGTATGTTGTTCATGATAGTTTTTATATTAAAGAAATATTTGTTTAGTTTTTATTACATTAATTATGTTTTTTATGACATTGAAGGGATTGAAATACTTTTTCGTTTCTAGTGGTAAACTTTTGCCACAAGAAATAATTAGGTGGCAATTCTAAAAATCAGGTAGCAATGTGAAGTGTATATTATGACACATACAGAATACTTCTGCAGCATTCAGTCAGTGTTCACAGTATGACAACTTATCATACATATACACTACAAGCTCCTTATGTGGTTTTGTTAGCCACACACATACAAATTTTCCATGCAGAAGAAAGCATTTGGTAGCATACATGTAGTGACAGTGTTGATCCAAGTATTGTGGTGTTGTGTCATAGTTGTGATCAAGCAGGCTCAATAGCATCTTCAGCATAAGTATTTTTTTCTTGAGACAAAAAGGGTCAGGTCAAAATCCTTTAAAACAAGACACAATGATATTGTTCAATTCATTTCCCAATGTTTTAAAGAGTAATAATAGTTTTAATGATAATGATAACATTGTAGCCCAGGAACATTTTCATTTGATATTTTGATATCATCAAGAAATGTCTGGTGATGTTCACTATTACATCATTAAACTGGAGGAATCTGCAGAAATATTAATGTGATGATTTGAAATGGATATGCTTACTGCAACTACTGTTGACAATTTCCCTTTGCCATAACTGTTTAATTTAATTTAAACTGACAGTCAAGCTAAATGCCATTAAATTGGAAAGCACCAAGAAATTACCTTTTATCATAAGATTGTACCTATTAGACCTCCCTAGGTGGTTTCTTTTGAACCATAATTGTGTACTTAAGGGTCTTCATTCATGACATCACATAAGATGACCCAGATTTGACCTTTCAGAAAACCTCAAGTTTTTCTCCTTTTCCCTTGTATTCTGACTCTGTTTGTGAAAGTTTCCTTTGAAATAATGGTTTTTACTATCAAAATGAGTAATTGCGGGCCAAATTTTGATTCAAGCAAAGTAGTTAAAACTTGGACTAAAAAGGGCGACCGGTACGCGGGACTCACAGAGGCAAAGCCAAGCCTCAGTGTATTCATGGTCGTAATATACGTCTATGATGTATTGTAGCACGGTCCGTCCGACGTCCATGATCATGGGGGACTGAGAAGGACCGTGATTGCAGTATCGAACAGCAACAATGTTTGCTTCACGTACCAGGGAATTTGTAACTTTGTAGAAAGGAGAGTAAACTGTTTCAATACATTGTAACTTTGTAGGAAAGAGGGTAAATTGTTTCAACACCTTACAACATTTTATTGTAAGCTGTAGTTTTCTGTTGAGGAGGTATCGTGTGACATGATTTCATGAGAAGAAAAAAACATAAGAGCGTTAAAAGACGTCAATATTTTGCCATTTTGTAACCAAGCAGAACAGAGCTATTTCATGGGCCGGCCATATCGAAAGCAGTACACTCAAAGAACTACAGAGTGGCAGCGCCTACGTACAGTGGCCTCATTGAAATTCACTTGTCCGTCGGGCTGGGAGAATGATGTTTTCACTTGCCCGGACTCAAAATTCACTTGTAACGGGCGTCGGGCGGCGAGAATTTTCGAGCCCTGCTTATGTGTTTCAGGCATCAATGTTGAGGATGTCGACGTTAAATTCCGTGACGACATTTTACCTGCTTCTTCTTGGGTTTCAAACAATGCCATACCTGTTAACGCTTCTAAAACAAAGAGTATGATTGTTGCGTCACGTCCAAAAGTCAATCATCTTATTGATTCAAATGTATCTCTTCATGTGAGTCTTGATGATATTTACATTGTAAATGTATAAACACTCTTTTTGGCATGGAGATTGACAGTGTCTTAAGTTTGGATTTTCATATCGACAATCTATGCAAGAAACTGACCATAAGAATAGGTATTTTTGCGTAAGCTACGTCATTTAACATCTGCAAAAGTCATTTTAATAGTGTACAGTTCCTTTTTTCTGTAATTGATAATTACTACGTTGTATTGGACAATACTACGGAGACGAATCTGCAAGAATTTATAAACTTAAAAAAAGGTCCGGTAGGGTCATACTTGGAGTTGATATCACAGTGACAAAAAAATGTTTTTTTATTCTCGATTGAACTTGGTATCGGTTATTTTACGGCTATACATACTTTCACAGTCCTTAATTGGTCTAGCGTCTTACGATTTAAACCATTTCCGATATGTATCCGATATGAATGATTTAAATACTCGTGGTTCAAGTAACCATCATTTTTTTATATGCTACTTCATTCAAGACAAGTACTGGACAAAGGTTATTTCCTAATCGTGCAACTATCATTTGGAATGATATTCCTCTTCCTATTAGAAACATCGAGAGTTTGCCATTTTAAAACTCAGTTATGCAATTTTCTTCACGACAAATATTCTGGATTAATAGTTGTTCCATTAAACTTTGAAATTCCAGTTGGCCGCTAAATAAATCAGGGCTTACGTTATATTCATTGCAGTTTATGTCGATTACACCGCTGAAAGATAAGCTTATGTTGTAGCAGGACTGTTCTTTTGTCGTATATTTCGTCGGAAAACTATTTTCAGTGTATTTCCATCGGGAACGAGTTGTCCCCACCGGCAGTCCACATAATAATTTTTTCATGTAAACATATTTTGTTATTCATCTTCACACCAGTCTTGTGAGCATAGAACTTACTTTGGACGAAGCTTCTTTAAAATTGTTATCATTCAATCGATGAAGGTAAAACGGGAAATCTGAGCAACTGTCAACGATGAAAATGCAAATTGTCCAATATTGTGACTTCATTGTATTCATCGCTTAAATATGATACGATAATGTGAATTCGACGTTATTTTGGAATTTTTTAATTGACAGTGTTCAATTGGCTGTTAGAGTCATATGTTGAAGAACTTAAGACATTTGTTGGTATGTTGACATCTGGAAAGAGACGAGATGGAAGAAATTTCATGGTTGGAAAACAAATTGTTTTCAGTAGTAGTGGTAGTATTTCTTGAGTTAGTTTCACCAATTCTTTTCGACAGCCGTCTTTTCTCGCTTATCTCAAGTTCGTTGTCGTGTTGAAGGTGCGTTCTCATTTGTTTACACCTGATCCAATGATTTGGTGAAGCGGCACTCCGACTTAAAAGATAGCCTTCCTAGATTTACACATGATTTCCATAAATAGTGGTTAGGTTTCTCACCCTGAATATCGGCTTTCAAAGCAATATTTTACATCAGTTGGCCGAGTTGACTTTTACCGATTTGGCGATCGTAGAACAAAATAGCGTTGGACTTCACACGACCTATGTAACGGTTGTAGGAAATGGTGCTAATTCTATAACACACGCTGATTGTGTCGTTGTTTCCTGATATTAGCTCATTTTGTTAATATTAGCTCATAATATGCCAACATTAACAATGAAGAGTCACAGATAATTTTCCACAGAGTTGACACCGTTACAGTGTATACCAGCAATATTGAAGTTTAAACATCAAAAACTTAAGTGATTTGTTTATCTAGTCAAAATGTGATTTAAACCCTGGTTTTAATTAATGATTATCAAAGAGGCTGGTTTAAAGTTTCATCGGAGAAAATTGTGAGCAAACATTTAAAAGTTTTTTAAGTGGTTTCGAGGCGCATCTGTCGACGACGGGATTCTTAAAGGTGAAATAAAAAGATAAAAAATAGCTGAAAAGCTACCTCTTCCGCGTATTAAGTATGTATAAGATGATTAGAGACAAAAAAGTGCAAAGAAAACGTCTGAAAACAAGCTTTTCGTTTCGCAAAAAAGAACAATCTGTAAGATTGACACAGACTCAGTTTTTTAATCGATTTCTCAAAGTCGCCGTCAGAGGGCGTCCAGGACATCATATGAGCCAAGAAAAATGTCGCTCAGTGACAGCGAGAACGGTGCAGACCATTCAGACCTCAAAGACTTAGCCAAAGTACAACAGCCAGAGTATTCTTGCCTAAGACTCTCAATATTTCATTCTTTTCTATTAATTAAATATAAAAGACCAGGTTTAAAAATAAAAAGCGCACAACTCTGTTAATGACTCCCTATACATGCTCACACGAAGTTACTATATATTTCTATGACGACCTCAAATATAGTCACGGTCTACTTAACAAATGTGCAATCACTAGAATTCACCGGTAATATCCACGCAGATATAAACGGAAAACTTTTTACGAGACCATCGTTCATGAGAATAGTACCGTTATAGTAAAATGCCAGCGAGTATGTTATGAGCAAAAGTCGAAAACATGACTTTTTGACGGATTGCGTTTCCCGAATTTGAAAATTTTGGCAACAGATTTCGTGACAATTCTTTTGTAAATATAACAACTGCTGTTTATCTTTCATTGGCGGCTAAAGCTACTAGTTGAGGCTTAAAAACCAATTCGTAAGGCTGCGGCAAAACCCTAAACTAAGTTATGGACAGCGGGTATGTAAGGTGTTGGTCACGTGACCTCGGGCTGTCAATTGACACACTGGCACACGGTCCCTTCACAACCATGACTGGCAACAGTGCCCTACCTATCGCAAAACTAGCAAAACACACATATTCTCTAAACAAACCAAACAGCAGAAACCCACCAACTTTACTTGACTTTGCCTGTTCTTTGGTCAAGATTCAACGCATATTCTGCCGATTTTCCACCTTGCAAACACACTGGTCTGTCACAACTTGCGGTACAGAATCAGATAGAAATATATAGTAACTTGGTGTGAGCATGTGTAGGGAGTCATTAACACAGTTGTGCGCTTTTTATTTTAAACCTGGTCTTTCAACCGACTTCGATAATTTTCATATCCCACGTCCATTTCAACAGACACGCCAGTGTCTAACAATCAATCACGCAGCACATCATTGCAATCATTTAGAATCAGATCGCACCCCTCAGAAATTCTTCCCTTGAACTTTTTAATCAGGACAGTTCAGTAAACTTGTAAGGTCAATGATGCTTAGTTACCCATATCAATCCCAAATGTAGATAAGTGTTTGTTTTTTTTGTGCTTGTTTTGTCTTGCTTTTTTCTGTGATTGTTTTTGCAACCACTAAACTTGTTTTCAATGTCACTTGAAAGTTTGTGGAGATTAGTTCACCGGCAGGTATGTGGAGGTAGTGCGTATGGTGAAAGTAGTAATTGATTTTTCCTATATGCAGCCATGCATGTGTAATTTGGATTAAGATGTGAAAGATGTGATGTGTGAAAGGTGATATAAATAGCTTTTCAATCTTAGGGATGTGTAAATGAGGTTAGGAATTAACTCCAAACTATGATGTTCCCTCGAATAAAGCAGAGTCGAGTATTCGGCCGTGTACGGGGGTTTTTTTTGGCTCCCCAATCAAAACAGCTCCGCAGGAGCATTAAAAGTTCCCGAGTTGGTCAAATTGTCCTGTGTTTTTCTCTTAAAATTCAAATAAATCAACCTGCTTTGAAGCTCAAGCTTAAAATCAAGCATATAATAAGTTCAAGTTTAAAAAGTCAAGCATATTGACCTTTTCTCAACATGAAGCCGTCCGACAGGTCAGTTTTTGGGAAAAAGCATCCAGAGGCTAGAAAACTTTAAAGGGACATTAGCTGTTTGTGGCAGGCTTTCAGTATTCTGCTTCTGTATATCAACTACCGTGGCTGACCATTTTCCGTTTGTCATCCTGAAATTTTGAGTATTCTTTATGTCAGCACAGCTTGTATGTCTGTAATGATCATTGCTTATTGTTAACAAATGAATTATTGTCCGGACTTTAATACAATTTAAACATAAACAATGCAGACGAAACTCATATAGGTTGTGTTGATATGCTAAAAACTCGGTATTTAAATTTCAGTTTAGGGATTCAATGCAGAAATTGTTGGAAAACCACAAAATAAAAGTTCTGAAAAAATAGCCAAAAGATGCAGCTAGTGGAGCTTTAAGGTATAATGCGTTTCAATGAAGGACTTAAACTTTTGCTCATGCATTCCTCAAGAAATTTGTCAATCATACTCTTTGAAAATCAAGTATAAAATTTGGAGGTCACAGTGAAAATTGCCTACTAGAGAAATTAAAGATTTACCCAAGATTTACCGATTTTCCAATTCATATGCAGCTCTACAGGCAGGTAAACTTCAAGGTAGTATGCGCCTTAATGAAAAACTTAAACTTTGCTCAAATTCCCTCAAAAAATCCCCACTCTCTTTGAAAATCAAGAATTAAAATTGGAGGTCAACGTGCAATTTCTTTTTCCCCTCGAGAAACTAATTGTCCGAGATTTTCCGATATTCTAAAATTCTAACCGCCAACTATGTGTTGACTCAATGGAGAAAAATAAGATATTCGATTTTTGAAAAACAAAGACGGTGAAAACTTTTAATACAGCAAGAGCTTTAAAGTGAACCCTTCCACACACTGTACATCATAAGAACTAAGAAAGTTTGAAAGTCCCGAGGCGCTTTCTACCTTAGTCCGATCAAAAACATTAAGAGTGTAACATGCTTTCTACTAAACTGTCGGGTATTCGATGCAGGGACGCTTGTAAATGCCCGACGACTATCTATTTCGGAAATCAACCGCCTCGCGGTCTCTTTCCTTAGACTAATATCGATTAAAATGGGCTTTCAGTTTTCTAACTTGAAAACGGTCGACATCCCAAATAAAACTAAAACAAGTATGGCGTGTATAGGACAGACAACTCCAATGTCATACTCCTTTCTTTTGCACTCTCTCCCTCAGAAAGGTTTCTTTTTCTTAATTAAAAACGAGTACGCTGTTTTATTGCTATTGTCGGTCTCGTATCGCAACAAGGCCTGGCGACGTCGGGACGAGAAGGGGAGTGGGGGGAGGCGTTTAAAGTGTTAACAGCCCAAAGTTCGCTCTGCTATAACCCGGCTGACTCTGTGAGCCTCGTTGCTAGAAAGACCGTTGAGGGCTCATATCCATCTGGTTGAGGATAGAGCTGCGGAGCGAACAAGGAGCTGTGAAAGATCTAAGTATGGACGACCATGCAGCTTTCTGATAATATTTAATAATATATTTATTCCTTACACGCACTACAAATGCGTCTCAGTGCGATTTACATATTTTAAAAAAGAAACAAACAAATACTAAAAACCAGCAACAGCAATAGAAAGAAAACGAAAACAAATAATGTCAAAATCTATCAACACCTGTACCATTCTCGTACAATAAACAAAAGACAGTGATAAAAGAATTAAAAAAAATAATTGATAAAAAATAAAATAAAGCAAAAGACGGTGATAAAAAAACATTATGAAAGCAGCAGAATAATTAAAAAGTCGCAGTTAAACAATCCCAGTTAAGAAGGCTAAGTTAAAAAAACCATACAGAAGATGATCCTAAAAACTCAATCACAAATAGCACTGATTAAAAAGATGAGTTTTTAAAAGACGTGTAAAACAGTCAACAGATCTGGCGTTGCGAATCACTGGCGGCAGCGAATTCCACAGAGCAGGCCTAGGTGCACAAACAGAGAATGCTCTCTATATGCCTTATTAAAGTTTCCATTGGGTGGCACCAACCGCAAACAGTCAGCTCATCTGAGATCTCTCACTGGGTGTAAATTTCAAGCAAATCAATTGAATAAAGTGGTGCGAAGCGATGACTGGTTTTATAGGTGATTAACAAAATTTTGAATTTGATGCGAGCACCAACAGGCAGCCAATGCAGATCAATAAGAACAGGTGTGATGTGATCTAATTTCGGAGTCCGGGAGACGAGACGAGCCGCAGCATTTTGAAGTGATTGTAGGCGATCCAGCTGAGTCTTATTAACACCATACAGGAGACTATTACAATAATCAAGCTGAGACGTAATGAATGCATGAACCATCTTTTCCGTTGTAGGTTTGTCCAATAATTGGCGGATCTTGCCAATTCTAGAGAGTGCGTAGAAACCTTTCCTGCAGACATTGCTAATATGATCAGAAGCAGAACCGTGGTTGTTGAGCTTAACACCAAGATTGCGAACTAAAGTGGACGGGCAATATCAAACTCGCCTATCCTAAGGCTGGAAATTTTCACCGCATCTGATCTCAGGCATGACGAAAACAGAATCACCTCTGTCTTATTGTCGTTGAGAATCAACATATTTGATATCATCCACCTGCGAATTTCATCAAAGCATATCTCAAGAGAAACTTGCACTTCATCAGGTCTCTTGAAGTCTGTGAAGGAGTACATCATGGTCAACAGTATCGAAGGCAGCAGACAAGTCCAACATGATAAGGAGAACATCTTTCTTTCCGGTGAGAGCGAGCATGATGTCATTATGCACACGCAGAAGGGCGGTCTCTGTGGTGAGTGCGATACGCACTTTGGAACTTGGTTAACAGTGAATGGTTAGCCAGGTAAATGTTCAGTTGTCCAAGCAACAACCCGTTCAAGAAATTTCGATAGAAATGGTAGATTTGACACAGGTCGGTAGTTCTTCAGACTGTTTGGATCAAGGTCTGGGTTATTCAGCAATGGTCGAATGATCGCAGATTTAAAATGACTGGGGACGACACCAGATGATAGTGATGCATTAAAGAGATGCGTAATGAAAGGTGCAAGAAACAGAGGCGAATTTCTTGATATAGTTTATCGGGAGGATATCCAGATCACATGATTGTGGAGCTGACCGCTCAATAAGAGTACGAACCTGATGCACAGACACCTCACTGAAAGTTGGTAAATTATGAGATGGTAAGGTGTTGCCGGTGTCGGTACTGTAACTGATGAGGCCTTCACGAAGTTTGGCAACTTTGGAGTTGAAATAGCTCAGGAATCTAGATGGTAGTTCCTTCAATGGAATCTCACTGGGTAGAGCTTTAGCGTTGATAGCTTTCGTATCAGATAACTCAGAGACGATCTTAAACAACTTCTTGTCATCTGCCTCTTGGATGCGAGCGCGATGGTAGTCGGCCTTTAATTCGTCACAGCGGCGAAAATATTCAATTCGCTTTATCAGAAAAATCTGCCGATCAATCTCAAGCTTTGTCGAGCGATACTTTGACTCCAGCCGTCTCACATTCTTTCTTAACATCAGTAGCTCTTCGCAGTACCATGGAGCACGTACCTTTTCAGTCACCAATTTCTTCTTAATGGGCGCTACAGTGTCTAATATCTCCGTAACGGTGTCGCAATAAAATGTAGAAATGGCTTCAGCGTCGAAATCTAGTGGGTAAGTGGACAACTTGGTAGAGATTTCATCTTGAAAGACGTCGATGTTAACAGTTCGGAAATCGCGACGCGAAATACTCACTTTTTTGGGTGCAGGGCGTCGAAGATTCAGATCAAACCGTATGAGACTATGATCAGAGTTCATAAAGTTCGATACATCCACCGAGTGAACAAGCTCATCTGTCGAACGTGTAATTAGGAGATCTAGAACATGGCCCTTGTTATGTGTCGGTGTGAGAATATGTTGATGTAACCCCATCGAGTGCAACAGGTTCATAAACTTGACTGTGTCGGGCGAGTTCAGTTCATCAAGGTGAATGTTAAAATCGCCAGCGATGACAAGATGGCCGGGCGACGGTACAGCGGACTCAAGTAGAGTGGAAAATTCAGCAAGAAACTCGTTGACGGTTAAATTATTCTTCTGCGATTTCAGTAGGCGGTAGATGGTAATAACACGTAAAGACTGGCTAGATGATTTAAACATGATGTCCAACACTCAAAAGATTGGTATGAACAGGCTCGTTTCTCAGTAACACGTAGATTAGAACGGGCAATTACAGCGACGCCGCCCCCTCTACGTTTAGAGCGAGACTGGTGGTGAATAGAATATCCGCTAATGGCCGAGTTGAATTCAGCAATTGCAGGGTCAGCTTGATTCTGGAGCCATGTTTCGGTGAGAACGAAAATGTCCAAATCATCGTTAATCAGGGTTGTTGCAATGGCACCAATTTTTCCAGTTACAGAGAGAGCATTCTAAACGGCAGCATGGAATCGTAATTTTTGCAAACAAGTCGACGACTTTGGGATTTTCAATAGGACTGGAATTCGTCTCTCTACAGCTGGTTAAATAATACTACGATGTGTATTGAAACTTTGAATAGCTTTGGGCTCACCGTATGCACGATCATGACAATCTACCTGGAGAAGTGCACTTGGTCGAAAAGTTTTCTTCAGGCATTGTTGGGCTCGCTCAGTCGTTATGATGGTAGGAATATTGTGTACTGGTTTCGGATGTTTTAGTCCAGCTTTTCGCCCCCGGGGTTTGAAAGGACTTAAGAAAGTATTGCGTAGTGATGAACAAAGACTATGATGTAATAGTGTAGCTCGGCTCGCTGCCATTTTGAACCGAGAACTGCGTCGCAACTGGTATAAAATCACAATTTACAGTCTCTGGAAACGATGAAATACGTCTTCTTCTGGACAGAACGGTAACAGGATACTTAAAACCACAGGATGAAACAAATTAGCGTAAAACCACGACGAAACAATATTAAAAATCGCTAAAAAACCCGAGAGCAGATAAAGGGGCAGCCGATAAACAGCGTCATCAACAATATATAATCCCTCGCCTAATGCACCATGATGCGTCAAAATGGATTTATAACTTTCTTGTTTATATAAACGTTTTGGCAAGCGTGTACAGATGGACTCTCAATCGTTTGTCTTGTTGAGGTCATCTCACATTACCAAATCTGCAACTTGAGTAGGGCATAGGTTGACATGCGACAGTTGTAATCGCAATGCAATGTCTCAGACCCAATTCTAACTAAGTTCTCCAGTGCTCGTTTTGGAAAGCGTTTATAGTTTGATGTTGAGCAAACTTTAGTAACTTATTTTGTTGATCAAACGGGCTATGTGCCCATATTTAAAATACTAGTTATCCAAGATGAAAAGAATATTGTCGTAAAAAATCTGATGTCGACAAAATTTTCCCGACGTTGTTCATGTAGTGAGCAAAAGCGGAAATGACACCGATAAGTATTCTGTCGTCAAACATGGTCAAAAACTCTTTTCAATGGCCTCTTTTAATAATAAATATAAATATTAAATTGAACATAGTTTTACAGTAGTTTGTTTTATAGTTTGCCTATTTCATAAAAGATGTTCCTACAATTATTTACGAAAAAGGAGTTCAGTCAAGATTTCAATGTTTTATTTGTTCAACAATGCCCGGGGAGCACATTTCTTTTCGTTACGTCGTGTCGATAAAGGTTGTAAAACATGATTGTCTTTAAATCTACCAAAATCTGTCAAATCTCACCTTGACACGGGGCGTATCATGGCCGCGGCGCAGCAAGCTAGTTTTACCCACACTACCTTGAGGAGTGTAGGGCACTAGGGCCTAGGGGAAACTTATTGCATCAAAAATTAGTAACGTCGACGAAGGTTTAAAGTTATAAATATGCAATAATTTCTAACATTAAATTGCTTAGTTTCTGATAACGGTATTCCGATGTCGAGTGCCGTACTTGCCAATGACTTCGCAAACACTTTTTCGCTTTCATCGTGTGCCGAATTTATCGCTAGGAACATATTTGGATGGCTAATGACATAACTGTTAACTGATTACAGGTAGCACTGTTTACCATCCGATGTTTTCTCATTTAATAAAGTCGTTTATATAGATATCTTATAATATAGAGCTGATTAATATCCTAATATGGCAGGCGTCTGTGCAGTAAAACTTAGTTTATCAGGATTGCAAACTTCAACAAACCCGTGTCCCCGAAAGTTTAAATATCTGACATCAGGTCACTGTGCAGAGTGGCGCCAATGATTGTAATTTCGTTTGAAGTTCGTTTACACGTATGTTAAGGCATCCTTTAAATAAATGGAGTGAGGAAATATTATTGTTTGCAAGTACATTGGTATACTTGACGAGACCGTGTTGCTCTTAGTACTGCACGAGCTTTGATCAAAGTGTGTGGGCCGGAACTCAAACTCCAAACGATGATTACATAATGTACCCTCACTTACAGCCTTGTGATCTACGATTTTTGTAGTATTTCCACGAGTTTCCTTTCAATGTGTAGAGAAATATTATTACTCGCTGATTTGCACTGTGTGAAGTTTGAACTAGATAAATAATAAACGGTTGTCGCTGTCATAAAATGGCCACCACATAAACGAGTAGAAAAACACTGTCTATGGTGCATCTACATGCCATAATATTCCGAGAGAAAAACAAGATGTCATTTACTCGATGTCCTTGACTTGGTAGATTTAAGCTTTTTGAAAATAGGGGGAGATGAAAGACGACGTAAAAGCTGTTCAATACACTTGCTCATTTCGACACGAAAACTGTGTACTACAGTTTTTCACAGAGTACACATATTGTGAGTAGAATTCAAAGAATATACAAAGTAAATAGGAACACACTTGCGGCGTTAAGGGCTTAAATTTCGGAACAATAAAATGAACCGAAAAGTTCCCATCAACCACCTGTAAAGAGATGTGAAAATTCCTTTCACAAAGAGATCAACTTCAGATGATACTTTGAAGATTTGAACAAAGCTAGAGAGCCATCGTGTCTACGATATCAACAAGTCACCGGCCGGCGCACACCCGTGTATTCAGTCATATGGACGAAGACTTGTCAATCATCATCACGGAAGTCTGGAACAGGTTAGAAATGTCGGTATAAAACGATTCTCTGAACATGAACATAAATGCTCAGCATCGACAGAGAAATCGTCAAAAAAGAGTTGAAAATAGTGATGCTAACCTAAAAAAAATGTTGTATCCACCCACGCTTCCGTAGGCCGCCCTGCACACAGCTTCGATCAATGTTGCAAGGTTGCTGCAGTGTGGGCCGCCCAGCCCAGCCATGCCACTCCCTTTGCTGTGCGTTGTTGGACATGCGTCATAGTCGTAATGGACTAGCGGTAAGGTCTATAATAATTAATATTGTAAGCGGACTTGACTGCGCTTACTTTACTTGATTATTTCTCTTCAATATGAGACAGAAAATTCATCGAATGTTTACTTTATAGATACCCTTTCTGTAGGATCCACGAGTGTAGTAATGTAACTATGTCGAACTTGATTCAGTGATGCATTTGATTGCACGCTTCTAAATAAGAACATACTTAATAGTTTTCTAATATTTTTAGTAAGCGTTGTTTTATTCAATTCGCCTGTGGCGCTTCTATCGTAACTGGTTGTTACCGTTTGTGTATGGTAAGATATGACTACCACAGTGACAATAGGTTTGAGACTTCAAATGTAAAAAAAAATAGTCGAGACAATGATATTGATTTTTGTTTTCCATACGTGTACATCTTAAAAATTGTTTGTTTGTTTGTTTGCTTTTTTTCAAAATAAGAGGTAGGCGAAACTAGTGACAGAGAGAACGCACTCCTTGGTGAATACTAATTACTAATTTTACTGAATAATTACTTCACAATAGTTTTGCGTTTGAAGTTTTATAAAGGGACATGAAAAGTTTTGAAATACTTATTTCGATAGTAAATAATTATTAAAATATAAGACATTTATAATTAGTTTTATATATAATAACAAGATAAAAAGATTAAACTGATTATAAGCATCTATTAGCAAACACAATCCGTAGCAAACACAACTACCGATAACATACTTCAGAGACCTAGCGTATTATGTATTAAATCCATAGAGTGGCTCTAACTGGCCACAGTGAGTACATTCACCGCCATTGTTATAATTCAACATGATCACAATAAATGCCTGATATTGTAACCTCTGCCGATTGATTTCACAGAAGGTCAAGTTGTATAGCGTTAGCGATGTTGACGCCGACTGATATTTTGTGGCCGCATAAAAATCTGAATATAGTTGTTGCGTTTGATGATTACTGCGCCGTTGAACGCCGGGTGGTATTCTTTCGTATATTTCGCTGGAAAACTTTTCTACAATGCATTCATCGAATGGGGAAAGCGTTATTACCGAGATTTCTCGAGCGGCTTTTCATATAACAGTCCTTTCATGGTGTGAACATACAGTGTATTTGTTAATCACTTTCACAACCAGGCAAAGTAGCATATAACTGCACAAGTTCGTGCTTCAACGTATTTTTGTTAAAATTGTCATCATTCAATCAGTAAAACTAAACTTGGCAACTGTCAATGATGGAAAGGAAAATTGTCCAATATTGTGAACTCATCGTTTTCATTATATGAATCAGATCCGATAATACGAAATCGATGACATTTTGAAGATGTTCTACAGTCGGTGTTGGCTTTTGAAGAAATATTTCATAAACACTCCCGTGAACATAAAACACTAACATGTTCCTATGACATTGTGAAACACACAATGTGGTAGAAATTGGCGGAAGAAAAAAGTGATTTTGATTTGAGTAGCAGTGGTTGTATTTCCTGAGTTAGTTTCATTGAGTATATGTGACAGCCGTCTTGGCTCTCAGCTCAAGTTCGTTGTCATGGTTCTTGTGCATTCTCAGTTAGCCCAGTCAACATTATATTCCGATGATTTTTGGAGCGGCACTCGTGCATAAGATAGTCGTCGTACTATACGTATACATATGGTTTCTGTAAATAATGGTTTGGTTTTCTATAAGAATATTCGCTTTCAAAGCAGTCAGTATTTTACATTCGTTGAGTAGGTTGATTTGTTCCTAGGTGGGCGATTGTTGAACAACACATATGCGTCGCTGGGACTTTGCACGATCGATGTAGCGGTTTTAGGAAATGGTAACACTATATCACACGCTGATCTTGGTTGTTTTTTTATGGTTTTGCGATATAAATTAAATTCAAGCGGTTTTCTGGAAGGATCCTAACAGTGGCATACATACGTGGCGAGAACGCTTTAGTGTCAAGTCCGATATCATCAAGTTTTTTTGTCTTTCACCCGTTGAATTTCATTAAATTTTCTTTTTCGACTGAAAGATCGAACGGTTAACGGGCACTCCGTGACCTCCCTTCTACACTATGACTGAAGAAGAAGTGTTCGATATCTGTTCTCCAACAAATACATGTTGGAACTATTCACACCTCACTATCGGAGGATGGTGGGTTCGAGACCCGGTTCAAGTCTCGGTAGATCCAGAGTAGCGGATTCACTGTCGGAGGACGGTGAATTCGAGACTCTAGCTCGGTGTTGTGCCCTTGAGCAAGGCACTTTACTCCTAAGTGCTCCATTGGGGTAGTGGGTTGTGGGTACCTAATCCTGTTAATGGGCTAGCGCCCGTGGATGATGGACTAAATAAAAAAAAAAAAACAAAAAAAAAACACCTTAGCATCTATTTTATTGAAATTATAGCTGTTAATAAGATAGTCTACCTAGCTTATTGAAGCGCTTGATCGAGATTAGCATAATCCAGCGGAACCCCCCAATTTATTTCGTCGAAGTCACCTAGGCGCAGAAAATGATCTATTATTTTTAAAAACGGATGAACACTACGCAGACAAACATTTTAATTTGCTACAATGTAACGCCTTAAAATGATGACATTTTGACCTTTTACCGATATTTAGGATTTTATTACCTTGACCTTTTACCGACTTTCATAACTTGTATAACTTTTATGGTTTTATTACTCTTTCACGTTGTAAGTACACGAGTGACATAACGTGCAATACGTATGTCACATGGAGTCAAAACGTGATATAATTTTGATGAAATGTATAAAAGCCAATGATTTTGGATAGTTCAAAAAAGAGACGGAGAACGAAGAACTGAGAACTTTTGGGAGAGTTTATGCTGATCGATGATTGTTTCCTGAGTACGGACTTGGTGCCGCTCTGCCTTAGTAATAAAGATCTGTAGTGGTGAGGTAAACTGACTACTTGGTGTGCGTTCGAGTTACTGAAAGTATTACGATTCCCTGTAGTACCTCTCGATTGCGTGACGTTGAGTGAGTGACGATCCATCGACAATTACAAGTTACGAAAAGTCAGTCGTAACACAATCACCAAACGATCGACAAATCGTATCGCCAAAATATAGCAATATGTTGAAAACGCAGCAAAGAGACACCTCAGCATTGGGGGACAGTGTTCATAATTTTACAGAGACGATTCTAGAAGTCCATAATTTACTTGCTGTCGCCTTATTAGCCTAATTATTAATTATTAATTATGATTTTGGAGTCCTAATTCCTCCAAGCAACCGGGCTTAGACAATAAATTGCGACTACAATAAAAATCTGGGGAAATGCTAGGTATACGAAGGGTGAATAGATGCGTTTATTATTGCTTGACCGTATATAATCTATTTGCTATTCGCCCGCGTTATTATTATTCGACAAGCCACAGTGCGCATATTCTGTTCAGTTTATTTAATCACAGAAGTCATCCAGTTTTGCACTGCCGGCATATAGCCTCATACGTTGCCATCACACCTCTTGCAAACGTGAATAGGACACATCAGAGTGACGGCAAAGGGATGTTGTACTTACTTGTATTAGTCAGTAAGTTTTACTTGAAAAGATCGATCGTGCTGTACTTTTGTTCTCCGAGAATCGAGTATCTCCCTGCGAACTAAATGATAAAGATACCGCGGTGATTTTACATTAGGTTCGTTAGGAGATCGATTCGTAAACGAAGTCAGACTAAACTGTGAACACGTGTGCAAATCTCTTCAGGATAGAGGATTTGAAAGTCTTACAATTCGCCATCATATTATTGGAGTAGGGAATGGAAAATCGGATTGTCGTATGGTTCATCCCAGTTTTGATATTACAAGTGTGTGTTCTCGTAACATCGAATAATAAGAATATATTTTGCACATAGATAAAATTATTTGTATGGATATGTATCCCTCCCGATAGCAAACTTTGAAGGTGTAAGATAACTGATTTCTACTCCTCAACACATTACATCCGAAATCAACTAAACTGCCAAATTCATTTCCAATAAGTGAAACGTCCAACGGAAATTCCATCTTTGTACAACACAATTTGAAAAAATTAAACACCTGTCCAGAAATGATAACTTTCTTCTTGTTGTCCTTCTTTTAATCCCCCCTCCATCCTAAGGGAATCTTCTTGTATTCATCGTAATATATAAAGACTTTTTATAACCCAAGGAAGGAATTTTAGAAATCATGTTTTTCTTGTCCATTCCAACTTTTCCGTTATACAGAATCTTGCCTCGTTGGGTTTATAACACATCCATTAATTCTAGTGTTCTCGATGTTTTTCCAAAAATTCTAGATCAACCCAATGTTTTGACACCTTTACCGAAACGTGTACCTGGTTGTTAAAGTGGCTGTTCTATTCATTGTAAAACCCCTACGCCTATGAACTGGTCATCATATTAACTATGATGTATACATCCTGGCGGTGAAATGTCACGGATTTTATTGATTTTAAATTTATCTGAATTATTATCTGAATATTTTTCGTTTTTCAGGTTTGCATGTCACATCACAATAAGAAAGCAGTATGAGCCTAAACCATCAACCTTGCAAGACAAATCACAAGGATATAAAGCCTGTAGATTTATTGTTTATTATATAGCTTTGTCGATACCAGCGAATTTTATGACATCATACCTCTTGATTATTACTGATAATGTATCCGATTATCAAGCATTGTGGCCCCTCAGCAAGCATAACAATACAAGGTTTTTGTTTGTAAAAGAATGAAGGAGTGGGCATTTAAAAGGAAGGGAATTATGGGGTAAACCATGTATTAAATTTAACAATAAATCTCGATAACGGTGCACAATATAGATAATAGTGCCTTTCTGTACGATTTATCAAAATTGTTAAGTCCTCCCGGATGCACCTGTCGTCTGTTCTGTCTGCCTCGCATTCAGCAGTCCCGTCCGATACACTGCACAGTGCAGTACTACGTTATTACAACATGGCTCGCCTCATTGCAAATGAAACATAACTCAATACGCTTCCAAACTCCTAGATGATGCTGGGTTTGACGTGCGACACGGTATATTATGTACGTTACAAAAGTGACCATGTAAATGAGGCAAGCGTGAAAAGCTACTCAAACCAGCCATCGACGGGCTAACAACAGCAATTGATGTCATTAACATTGTCCGATAGCGTCGACGGAAATGACGTCGTAGCCATTCTAAGTGTCGATCAAAGGTCATTACAACCAAAAATCACAACGACCTGGGCTCTCCGTTGATCTAATATCTGGGCGACCTATTTCTGATGCATCGGTTGTAAATCGTCGACAACTTTCATCAGCGGCTTCCACTAGTTCCTGAAGTAAAATAGCTATTGTCAAGAAGCCATCGGAAATTAAATTTATAGACGCAATTATTAATGAAATTTAAACATTTAAATGACATTGTTGAACTCTGTTGATATCGTTTGTAAATTGGATGTTGTACTACTAGCCTACGCACAACATATACTAATCGAATCGATCAGCTGATACCATGCAGCTCGCTGCAAGTGGTGTTCATGTCGGTGCATTGGCATTCCTTTATTTATGCCTAGCATTTCACATGTTCGTGGGCTTTTTGGAATTACAGGATCTTGAAGAAGATGATGATTGAAGTTCGATATGGGCGGTGGGGATCAAATTACTTTTCGTTTTTGTATTTCCTATTCAAACCACTAATGTACTGCTCATTTTTTGTGTTACACGTGCCTGTAGAGTGCAGTGGACGGGGGTGTTGTGATGTGTCTGTGTGTAGTGTATGTGCGGACACAGGGACAGACACTGTTGTAGGCTTGATGTCTGAACTAGAACTGAATACTTCATTGTCTAAGAGTAAAGACTGTAACATACACGTCATGGATGCTTAATCTGTGGAATGTGATTGTCAAGTCAGTATATTTACTCAATTATGTTTACTTGATGGAAGTTAACAGATGTGAGATAGTGTTGAAACACTACGTCTGAGTAAATGCATATAGTATACAAATTCACGGCCGATCATGCCGGATGGTGTTCACTGGTTTCCTTATCAGTTATGTTTTGTTTTATATTCGTTTTCAACATCTACAAATTCAGTGGCATTGCCAAAGGTATAAAATAATAGCAATATATCCTGGCCCATGGACTTAAGCACAATATAATGTACCAGGCTTTGTCTCGTACACTGTATTGTGCAAAGTTTGCTTTAGTCCATTATGGCCCGGGAGGGGGTAAATTATTGCTTCAGTATATCCCGCTGTATAATTACACTATTTATTATTCACTTTTCTGCAGGATGGCGATACACCACTGCACCGTGCAGTATCCTGGGGTCATGAGAAGACGGCCAAATTACTGTTGGATTACAAGGCATCTGTAGACATACAGAACAAAGTAAGTGAATACTGTATCTACTCCCTTGCAATAGTACAATGTGACACTATTATGGTTTCAAATTAAAGAATGTTTTGACATTGTGCCGTTATTTTCAAAAGCTGTTTCCCTTCTCACCAACCGGCTCCGGTGACACTGCAGCAATAGGCTTTGATGGAAACTGATAACTTAGCGATATTAATGAAAGCAGTCATTCGCTGTGTCACTAATGGTTTCTATATATCATTTTGCATCTCATTGATGATGTGAATGGCTATCGTGATCTAATGGAGAATTCTAAAAGTTTGAAATTTAACGAAAAGTAGTCTCTTATGGACAACCTCTTTACTTAGTCACTTTATGCCGAGAAAACAATATAATGAACGTATTACCCTTGTGAAGTTATTCATCAGAACCCCATGAAGTTGAAATTGTATATTTTGCTGCCACCGTTTCTACAGGTTTTCTGACACTCTTTTGTATTTCAAAAATCTGAAATAACTATGACATGCAGGTTTACAATGTATTTTATCTTAAACGAGTAGCATGAAACGATTTGGCCAAGGCATGTAAGCACCGTAAGTCCTAGCGCAAGGCGTCTAGATCTAGGTGTAAATTGCGCATGCTCTTCTTATGATTTGGATTTGACTCGATGGTTGATGTTTGGAAATGGTTAAGTTAAAACCGTGTAAAATTTCCCTCAAACTAATTGTCACAACAACAACGTGATCTTGCCGTGAGCCGTACAATTATGTCACATGTGGGTCTACTACATATTGTCCTCATAACTAATACAAATGCAAATTCCAAATGCATATACACAGTACTGAAGATATTCTTCCGTAGCCAGTACAAATAGACGCAGTAAGTCAAGCGTACTGGAACACAACTTCCAGAAATTGTTCTTTGTGACATTATTAACATGCAGTGTTCCCTCTAGACTGTCCTTTAAACATTTCATAACACCTACCTATACAAGTTCCTAGAATTGTAGCAATTCTTCGATGTAAACAAACATCATAGCAAATGCCTAAAATAAGGCCTTCCTCAATGACCGAAACGCTATATTTCATGTTATCGTCATGGATTATGTAAGATCCCTTTTTCTGAATTATTACTTTTATCTGGATGTATATCTGTGTGTCTTTCGCTGTGCTGCTTTTTTTTCTTATATGAACTTTCCTGTTTATTTGTTTTCGTTGTAACTGTTATATATTTATTGTTTTTGTATTATATTTTTATTTTCAAACGAACCTGTTATATTGGCAACCTGTTGTTTCGAGATTAAATAGATAAATAAATAAATAAATAAATAAATAAATAAATAAATAATTAAATAGATAAATAAATAAATAAATAAAGTCTTTCTACCTCGGATATCTATTTACTTGGTAAACATCCCCCGATAATGTTTATTGTACAATGTCTAGTTTTTTCCCTCAAATTGGAACACTAACATGACAATTACCTTTGACAGTTTTGTCCATTAACGGACATTGAAAGGATGGATTCATCTTCAAGACAGTCTACTAGTCGCTTTGCTCTTCTTGGACGTACGAGCGCCCCAGTCAGTGGTCTGGCAAGCTTTGGAGTTCACTCTTTACTACTCGACAGTCTGTCAACGGATTTTTCGTGAATTTTGCAATCGTCTCTTCATGAACAGTATTGTCTGTTAAAATTTATCTCTTCATCTGTTTTAATATTTGATGAAGTCAGCTTACAAAATTTGGGTAACTCTAGTATACTTAATGAAAATCGTCAAAGATGCGTCACAATCACATGTTTCAAGTGTAATATTCGGCATTCTTTTACTGTCAGCGTGATTGTTGGACATAGTAATGATGTCAAAAGTCGTCATCCGGAAGACGTCACACACCTTAGATGTTTTGTCAATTTTTTGCGGCTATAGGTATGGTGGCTTGCTATTGTTGTGCTTGATGTAGTAATCCTTGGGTCACGCCCCCCACCCTCACGCTCGCCTCAGCTTCTCTACCAACATCAGTATCTACAGATAATTTTTAAATTAATTTAAGGATGCGACTCAGGTACATTGACACGTATTTTTAATCCGCATGGTCACACAGAAGTGGTTACACATTCGACATGTATTACTTTTTATCAGCTCGGTCACGGAAGAGTTCAGTAAATTTGTTATTTTTTTCCAAAAACAGTGTGCATATGGTTGTTTTACTGAAAAATGTGTGTTTTTGGTTTTTTTACTCAAAAAACGTGTTAGTACAAATCTCCAATCGGCCTGGCCTACTGGGGAGAAAAACGTGTCCCGGATTTTTGAAATTCGCTTTTGTTTTCGCACAATGAGCCTTCAAAAAGTCAACTTGACGATTTTGCATAAATTATCGGCCTTTGTTAATGTTTGTGAAGATATCTGCACTTCAAGGTCATCGCAAATCTGAGAAATGGTCTCTTACATAAATTCATTATCTGTCCACAGGTGAAAAATCAGGCTAATCTGTCCATGCGCTGACTTATCGCACTGCGAGAGTCGGGCCGACTCGCAGCAATTTCGAAGCTGTTATCCAATTGGTTGGCAGAATCGTACCGTTATAATGAAATAATACAAATAAACTCCCTAAGTTGCAGTGAATAGTGACAATCGACCAATCAGATATAACCTTGCAAACACGCTGCGAGTCAGCCGAGAAAGTCGACGATTTGTATAAACGACCTATGCGTCACACATTGTAGCTATGAAGTCCGATTCGAGCACTATTTTCTGCGAATTTTATTACACCAGAACGAAGTTGAAATAATCAGCGTCAGATTTGTGAATTTAGAACATGTTTGGGATTGCAAATCGTGTGAAATAAGAAATTATACACTGAACTGGCTTAATGCAAGCAGTGGGTGGTATTTACACAACAAACACAAAAGGTTAATTCGCGATTTAATCCATTTGTCGAACGTTTAACAAGCAAATTAACTGTATACTATTTACTATGTTCAGACAGGGAAAAATTGAAACGTTTCTGCAACACTATTTGTGATTTGTAAACACAGGGGATTAATAGATTGAGTCCGCTTGCGTCCACATACACAAAATTAAGCCATTGTTTTGATGTTTAAGACGTCTTAATGCGCCCTCTCGAGTTCAAAAGGTGTGTATGGCCAAGCATTGTTTGTAACAAGATGGCTGAAATGGACGACGTCGTACTGGCTGTAAAGAATGTGAAAGAGGCTCCCCACCTAACTATCCAAAATGTTTTTGTGTCGAGTTTGTGTTTTATTCGTTTCTAAAATGTGTTCCTACATTGTTATCCGATTGTTTGTGTTAATAAAAATGTTTGTTTCGCCTCGCCATAAGCTTTCCTCACACAAACAAAACATTACCGTCCACACTAATCCAAACTTCCCTACAAATATCCGAGGCGAAACAAACATTTTTATTAACACAAACAATCGGATAAGAATGTAGGAACACATTTTTGAAACGAATCAAACACAAAATTAATGACTCCATCGAATATTTTTGTTCCCAATTAATAAATCATAGACAATCTCAATTCTCGGTTTATGGCAATTTTTGTCGACTGATAAAAGTCTTTTCATCTTCAACATTCCATTCTAATTTCACCTACGGTATATAATATCCTAACCTCCTGTGACTTTCCTTCTAAACGTTGATTTGCCTTGTGCACCAAAGAGATGCTGTATTTTATGCCAAAAAGATGAAAAAATATGTGAAGAAATAACCATGTATCAGTCAGTACGGCAGGCGAAACCTGGACGGCCATACCGATTGGGGACAGAGCAGAGAAGATGGAAACGCAAACGGGGTGTTATTATAGGAAAGGCGGTGACTTATTTTAAAGCTGCATAAAATGCTGTCTCTGGTTGTGTAAGTCTGTTGATCGAAATATATATTTTTCCCAGTTGATTAATCATGGGGATGGCAGTCTCGATCTCCCTTTATGGTTTGATATTTACTGACTCGTTCCCTCTCATTTTTGTCAATCAATGAAAGCATTTTCGTTTCCATATTCAATATTACTTTGACCGATGTTACATCCTGACCTATACTGTCATTAGTTTTGACCAACGTACAAAGACATTGCCCATGCGTCCGGCTGATGAGATGTTTTGCAAAACGGTGAAGAAATGGGGGCTGGGGAGACATCGATGTCAGTCTTTCCGGACTGTTTACATGTAGCTAATAGGGGATATCAAAGGAGATGAATCAGTTAGTTGAATAAAACATAACTTTTCGGACTTATTTTATGTCAATTTTGTCAATGTCGGACTTTTGATTCAAGAGAAACCAGAATCACCTACAGAGATGTCTGTATTAAACACGGACGCACAATTGGGAATAGTTTGTTATGCTACTGTCGGTCTCAGTCGTGGTGTCTCTCCCATAAAATTTCGAAGCTATAGGTCCAGTCGTGTCGTACACTTGTCGTTTCGATTCACAGGTAGCGGTACACCGATGACCAGATATTGTACCGTTCTTAAAACTAGTCTAAGCAATTTTACGACACTGCACTATTTGCCATCGTGTCTCCCCGTGAACGTCCTTGAACCTATGGACGTGACCATTGTTTTACTGCGCCCATTAGAGTGTAAACCCCTGTTCGTTACCAGCAGAATACTTTTTAAAGTTCTGTACATCAGTGTACATGTACACTGTGTGTATAAGCCCTAAACCTAGTTTAATTCAATTATGGAAAGGTATTAAAGAATAAAGGGTCGTTACAGTTGCTAAAATTGCGAGAAAAACGGCACTTTTTACTCAATAGAATAGTCCTATTCACAAGCGCTATTGTTTTAAATCACGTCCATGGTGTGCTGTTGATTTTCATTCTTTCGTGCAATTTCATTCGCTTGAAGCAATTATCCTTTCATTTGACTGCTCTGTGGGACTCTTCTGAATATGTGTTTTGGATAAAAAGAACTCTACAGTGAAAGACATAAACTTCGACGGTGATAGGTATACAATATCGGTTCTCGACGGTGATAGGTATACAATATCGGTTCGATGTGTGAAGATATACAGATTACAAGTTATTTTAGAAGTTCTCAAAACCAGTAAAAATAATTCTGCGCGCCACTTATTGATAATTTCTTGTGAACGTCTTGAATCCGTGACCGCGACCATTGTTTTCGAAGTGTTCGACGGTGGATGATCGGTAGATTAATGAAGATATATGTTACTGAACTATCGTGTGATTGCTTAATAGCATGGTTAGGTATTAGATGGTGTAGTCTGTAGAGGCGATACGGCGAAATTCCACGGCCCAAGGGAGCGTACATCGCATGGTTTCTTACAACGAACGAGCCGTCGGTTTCCATAGCTACTACGTGAAATCCGGCCTCACCGATGTCCCGGGCCGATGTCCCGGTCCTGATTCGGAGAACAACTTTCAAGCTGCGTGTTGAGGTTCAGATGTCCGATTTTTCATATTCAAAAGGCTTATTGATTTACAGATAACGCCAGTCTTGTTTTTAGCTTTAACTTAGCACATGATGGCAATGAAAATTCAAAGCCAAATAGCCAGTGGGAAAAAAATAGACGACTCGCTCTCACCAGCAGTCGAGGTCGCAATGAAAAAAAAATCGAAATCTCTGAAATCGGTATCATTGCTCTGCCATGTTTATTGTTGGTTGTACGGCCAGTTTAAAGTCACAGACTTTCTCTACGGTAAATTCATATAATTGCCATACCGCGAAGTTCCCTGTGCATTTCAATATGTCTATTTGGAAGCAAAAGCGCCACGGACATTCGATCGATGGTGATGAACTTTCTCCAGGCCAGTGACATGTCACCAGTTACGAACTTTACCGGTTTTCGATACGAAAGATGCAATATATTATCAGCGTTGTTCACGTTGTGTTTTGAGTTTGATATGGAATATAACAGGAAAACACTAACGATTAGAGTGACGATAGAGACCATGCCCGATACGGAAAAATTGACATCAACTACTTGCAATGAGCAGTGACCTGAAACTTCAGACTGATATATAAATGTCGACAATATAAAACATTGAAATGCCGGAGAGAGAGAGGGAGAGAGAGGTTTACGCTGTCGCGAACTGATTATACTCTTTCGGATATGACTTCGGTGTAGACGATACACAGACATCGAAAATGTACACCTACTTTCCAGAAATTCGACTAATCTTATAATAAAGAGTGGAACAAATCCAAAAGTGTTGGTGAAGTAAATCTTCAGATGTTGGTTTTCTACAGTTAGATAATACAGAAATATGGTCGTCATAGTCTTCTTTTAAAAACTATTATCTTCAACACCACATTTCTTATGATCGGTGATGTCATTTGTTATTATTTTTACAAACTTTCAATGCATCAAACGCTATAAGAGTATCTCATCTGCCTGTCAAGGAGTTACAAGACATTTCCAAGGGCTGGCACACGATGTCAACTTACGTGTCGTCCGTCGAGCGGCCGGTGGCAGTGTCACAGATTGGTCCGTCTGCAATCGCGGCCACTTTGATTTTGATGTGACACCAACGTGCGTTTGAGGTTTTTTTGTTACGAAATTTGTCGACCTCACAAAATTTCACAGTCCATGCTTTGAAGCAGTCTCAACATGGCAAACATGTCTCGCTTAAATTTCATCCTCGTCGTTCCAAATTAAATTCGACCACTAAATTATTTCGGCAGTTTTAATTTCCTATTAATTCGACGTTTTTCAAATCGTAATGAATTTTTTCTGGTCGAATTTATAGGGTTTTTGGTAGCAAGCTTATCTCTTCGTCGGACCAGTATACCGCGAGATGTAGTACTGTGTTCGGCAGCCATGGCGAAAGTGAATATTGTATATTGGTTGTTGTTTGTTTTATGTTACAAATACCTGTCGCGTGAGGGCGTTTGAAACGCTTCTGAAGCGGCTCAGTCTGTCCACAAAGCGATTTGCGGATAGAGTTAATCCCTACAACGGCTCTGGTCGGCCGACTAAACCGTCTCAAATCTGAAACGCTTCAGAACCACTTCAGAGTGTCCACACATAACTTTCTGCGTCAATAGTGGCCCAGAACCGTTTCAGAGACGTTTCAATGGCCTGTGTATGAACGGCATAATTGTCTCAACGGTTACAATCTGGTTACCAGAGATCACGGTCAAGATGATGATGTCGAAGCTTGCGTAAAATAGTCTATCCGATTGAGACCTGTATGCTGTCGTCGCGTCGGTCATTCACTTGTTCTTGAGGCATGTGATCTACTTCCTGTCTCGCGATCGGCAATTTATGCATGTTCTTTGTGAGAGCTGATCGTCAAGTTCATGTCAGCGCCGACATCTGTGCGAACAGACGTCAGTTGCTAGTCTTCCTACCTCAAGATGAGACGAATACATGTAACTCTTGACAGCATAAATTTGTCAGTCGTAAAAATGTATTTTCTTAGCTTCAGCTCTGCACTACAGACTTGTTGCCCATCGTTACGACAGGTGAGATTGGCTCGTGTTATTTTTTCTAATTTTATTTATATGTGTTCTTGTTCTTGTGTGTCTTACATAGAGTACCGATTTTATCACGCCGTAGCATAGAACAGAGACGGCTGTCATCGACAGCGTGTTTCGAGTGACAGTCACGCGATCGGGAGGTTGCACTCGACTTGCGCAATACCAGCACACACATAACTATTTCGCGTTGTGACTTTTAATCAAATTTTGGATGACCGATTATATTTTATCACTTACTCTTTATTCATCGTAAGTTGAAATTCTATGCACCAGTAATCCCCCACTGTATAATAGAACCAGCAAAAAGAAAAGAAAAGCGTAATCTGATGTAAGTCAACTCATGCAGACTGGACCGATCGTTGTCATTGATGGGCCGTCATCGTGTGCAGTGAACACGTATCTTTCAGATAGTTAATGAAGTTCTGCAGAGCATGAATACAAAACTTTTGCTAATATTTGCTGAGCATACATTTGATTTTCGTGAAATCAACCTCATATAGCACAAATTGCTAGTTTGGGCACTTCTAAAAGTTGCGCTTTGTTGCACTGTTAGGGTTAACGTCCAGCTGTGTCTGCCGGAAACTTTCCACTGAAATCATTTCTGAACTCTGGTTACATTGAATATATTTGTTTATATTGAAAGAAAGAAAAGGCATGAAATATAAAAAAATATTTCCATTTCATTTTGAAAATTAACAGATTGGCGAACTTGCTCTCGTAAATGAACTCATATACTCGCTTGGGAAACGTTTGATATAAATGTCGCGTGTTGCCTGGTACGGTGTATTGTATAAACGTACCTGAGCAGACACGAAAAGGCTGTACGATATATGAGAAATATGAAACTTCGAGTTTCAAAATATAAAAGAACACGATACTAACACCAAACATGTCGAGCCAGACAGATGAAAATATCGCAACTAAGATAAGTTTCATCTCGCTCAGTATGTAATCAGCGTAGTCTACTATGTTCAAAAAGCAGCGTGTCAAATACTTTCATTGTTGTTGAACTGAGCACGTCTCCGTTAACGACTGCGTCCTCGGCCAAATCTGACTCTTCACTACGTTCTCGCATAATGAACCAAAGTTGGACTGTTTTACATTTAAATCGACCTTTGGGCATGTTGCCGTCTTTTTCAGGTTCGCTTTTGTGGCCCTCGCTTGCTTTTTCGACGGTACTGAGCGCGAGCGCCGGCTTTGGCCCGCTGGACATGTTTGCCGTACCAATACCGGCAGAGTGGAGAAGGCTCAGCATTGCGTTAAAGATAACGCATGCGCACTAAACCGCGAAGATTCTCAGTAATCTCTCCGATTATTAAAGCTATCGTGGTCAGTGATCCGCGACCGTTAAGACGAAAGGGAAATAATGGCACGCGGTGTAGCTGATAGTTTGCCATTTTAGTATTATTTCAGGAATTTCCCGGTGCAATGTGACCCAACACTTTTCGCCAAAGAAAGGCCACGTGTCAGGGGTTCGAAATTTGAAATAAGACCAGATATGAACTGAATATGCTCACGTGTTTTACAACAGGTTCATTAATAGTAGTACGCTTCATAGAACAATGAGATATATGTTATCACTATATGTAGCAGGTTTTTTTTCAAACTTCGCACAGTACTCACAGAGTTTAATCACTAATTACAAAACTTTATTTAATATGCGAATGAGCTGTCAATTAACTTGACACTGCTCAATGCTTTAGGGGACAATTAGATATCAATCAGATCAACATTTGTAGCACGTTTTATTTAATTTAATGCTGTAATGTCACTAATTACAAAGTTCATTAAATATGCAAATAAACCCTAAATTAACTTGACACTGTTCAATGATTCATAGCACAATTAAATATTTATCAAATCAATATCTGTAGCACGTTTCATAAAATTTAGTGCCGAAATTTCAGAGTATATACCTAATTACAAAGTTTATTAAATATGCAAATGAACCCTTCATTAACTTTATACTACTAAATGATTTACAACACAGTTAGATATCTGTCGTATCAGTATGTGCAGCAGTTTCATCACATTTGATGCAGTTATTTCGGAGTTATATGACAAATTATAAGACTTCATGGAATATGCAAATGAGCTAATTATTAACTTGACACTGCTCAATGCTTCTCAGTACAATTGGATATTTATCAGATCAACATCTGTAGCAAGAAAGTTTCATCAAATTTAATGCTTTAATTTTGGAGTAATATCACTAATTACAAAGTTCATTAAATATGCAAATAAACCCTTAATTAACTTCACACAACTAAATGCTCTACACCACAATTAGATATCTGTCGGATCAGTATCTGCAGCAGATTTCATCACATTTGGTGCAGTTATTTTGGAGTTATATCACTAATTACTAAACTTCATAAAATATGCAAATGACCTATTTGTTAACTTGACACTGCCAAATGCTTCTCAGTACAATTAGATATTTATCAAAACATATCTGTACCAAATTTCAAAGACTTTGGTGCCGTAATTTCAGAGTTATATACCTAGTTACAAAGTTCATTAAATATGCAAATGAACCCTTAATTAATTTCACACTACTAAATGCTTTACACTACAGTTAGATATCAGTCGGATCAGTATCTGCAGCAGATTTCATCACATTTGGTGAAGTTATATCGGAGTTATATGACTAATTACAAACCTTCATAAAATATACAAATGAGCTATTTATTAACTTGACACTGCCTAATGCTTCTAAGTATAATTAGATATATATCAGATCAATATTTGTTGCAAGTATCATCAAATTTGGTGCAGGAATTTCAGAGTTATTTCACTAATAACAAAAGTTCATTAAATATGCAAATGAGAAGATAATTGACATGACACTCACAGTATCATCATAATGTTCTTAGATTGTCATCTGTGAAAAGTTTCATGAAATTTTGTGCAGTATTTCTTGATATATGTCTACACTGTCATTACCGTCTCCATAGGGAAACCATTGTATGGAAAAAAACGATATTGCATAACTTAATTAATATGCAAGCCACACTAACCAAAATCTAATCAGTTTTTGCAAGTAGCACATGGTACCTGTGTACCAAATCTGACTTGAATCCGTTCAGGCGTTTTTGAGTTATCGTGTAAACAGACAGACAGACAGACACACACACACACTAACACACACACACACACACACACACACGGACAGACAGACAGACATCGCTATGACAATAGCCCACGTGTTTACACACGTGAGCTAAAAATGCTAAAATTGACCTTTGAACTCGAGTCGCATCGTTAAGTGAGACTTTACAAAATGACACTTATCAAGACATTGATTTCTCTATTCCTTGTATGAAGATCGTTCCACAGGAATAATTGGTGGTCTTCTTGTGTACGTTAATGATGATATTTCCTTCATACGTAGGTCAGATCTTGAATCGGGCAGTGTTGACATAAATATTTTAATGATTGTTATAAACATGCTCGTCCGCTCGTTGTAGCTGGTGTTTACAGACCACCCTCTTCTCCCCGTTCTACAGATGTTGAAATTGAGTGTGTTTACCTGAAGGCAATGGACTGATTGCATTAGGAGATTTCAATGTTAATACTTTGGCATCAAATGGGAAAATCACTACTTATACAAGTGTATGGAATCTTTAAATCTCAGTCAACTTGTAAATATTCTAACCCAATCTGTCTTGGGTACTCTTCTTGATCACATTTATGTCAGCTGTTTCAGTAATATTTCGTCTGTCCATGTCCCTATGCTTGGTCTTTCTGATCACTACCCTGTACGTGTTGTCAGACGTCACTATGCTCATTATGAAGCTACTGGTAATCATGTCTATGTAAATTGCAGAAACATTCGTAATTTTGTTTCCAGTAATTTTATTAGCGATTTTCATTCTGTGCCTTGACTCAAAGATTCCAAGTTTTGTGACATCAACGCCGTTTTCTGATGACTGGACAAATTATTTTAATGTCATTTGTGACATACATGCTCCCAACATTGGCTCTAAAGTCAAATTCTGGACCTTATACATATCAGGGATATGCATCTTATGTAGGCTTCACGTATAGAGTTGTCTGAATATTGGCATTTGTACAAAACTTCCAGTAATAAAGTCTGTTCCACACCATTACAGTGCGAAAGTCGTCACTTCACACGAATTTTCACAGGGCAATTGCTGACGATTTCAACTCTTACTTCACCAGTGTTATTGAGAGCTACCGTCATTGCCTTCACTGTAAACCAGACTTTGATATCATAAAGTAATGGGTTTCATCACAAATGGGTTCAGTACCAGAGTCTTTTCAAATTCCTCTGATTTCTGTTGCTTTTTGTTAAGGATCAACTTTCTTTACTAAAAGTAGGTCAGACAGAGGGTAACGATAAAATTTCTCCAAGACTACTCAAAACAGGTGCAGCTAGCATCGCTGATTCTGTTACCAATATTTTAATGTATCAGTCGCTATTGGTTCTTTTCCCAACTGTTTTAAGTGCGGTAGATTTGTTCCCATCCATAAAAATGGGCCAAAGAATATTATTTGCAACTACAGGCCTATTCCTATCTTGCCTGCTTTATCTAAGACACTTGAGAAACATGTGTACAATAGCCTTTACAATTACCTCCTGACAAACAACCTTATAGTTAGCCCTCAATCTGGTTTCAGAAAATTTCACTCATGTCATTACGCTCTTCTCAAGCTTACAGACCAACTGCTAAAGAATATTGATGAAGGATTATACAGCGGTTTAATATTTTTAGATCTCTGTAAAGCATTTGATCTTGTGAACCATGATCTTCTTATTACAAGGCTTTAAATCTACTGTGTAAATAGCTCATTTTTATGTTGGTTTCGCCCTTATCTCACAGATCGTAGTCAATTCGTTAACTATTTAGGTGAAAACTCTAAGGTCTTGCCAACTGTCTGTGCTGCTCTTCAGGGTTCATTTTGGGCCCGCTTTTGT
>NW_027248355.1:300000-400000 GCF_041260155.1 Ptychodera flava | reverse complement strand
CTGAGATTTAACATCCACACGGGGGTTTGATTTTCTCTGAATTCAAAGTAAAACATTAATATATTCGCCGCCATTATCATAATCCAAGATAACAATCAATGCCTCATACTGCGGCTTAATTTCAAAGAAGGTCAAGTTCCATGGAGTTAGCCATGTTGACGCTCACTGATATGTTGTCGCCACGAATAAAACAATCATGGCTTGAGTTATAGTCATCGCATTTAATGATGATTTCGCTGCTGAAAGATTTTTTGTAGCAGGACTGTTCTTTTTCAGTATATTTCGTCGGAAAACTATTTTTACAATTCATTTCCTTCGGGTAAAGAGTTGTTGCAGAGGGGTCCCGACCGGCAGTCCACATATTTTTAGCTCATATTTGGTTTTACATATATAAATACCAAAAAGAGCTTATATGATGAGTCGGTGGCGTCTGTATGTCTGTATATTTGATGGTATATATGTGCGGATGTATGTCCGTCACACACAAAGGCTCCATACCGCCAAAGCTGCTGTCTCAGTAATTGGTGTACAGGTAGATGCAGAGGTTGAGATGTGAATTTGTGTAAATGAACACGTCGGTGTCAAAAATGTGCAAATGAGGTAAGAAAAAGGGAAATACTGCAACGTGCAGGAGTGGTGGCAGTAACTGAATCAGCCCATACATCTGAATAAGAGGATTTTGACCGTATGCCGGGTACCTATTATGTTTGGGAGTGGTAGCAGTAACTGAATGAGCTAATTGGCCATTTCCTGTCATTGTTTTTGAACTGTGACACATTAACAGACCTGATCCATGATTGAAAGATTCTCTGCTATGTATGTTGCTAAAGTTGACCATACCTAAAGTTTCAGACCTATTTACTTTTGTCATTCTTGGTTTTCTGGTTTAAATATTACTTGTTGTTTTTCTGGTTGTACTGTGCAGAAATTGTCATAACATCAATGTATAATTTTCCTGCACTGACTGATAGAAACAACACTTATCGTTGATCTTTAGTATGTACTAATTGTGATCAAATTTGAGCGACATCGTACGATTGCGGTATTTTTTCCCTTGTAAACATATTGGTATATCATCTTCACAGCCAGGCCGGAGAATACAACCTTTACAAGTTCGTATGTTGGACATAGCTTCGTTCAAATTATCATCATTCAATTTGTAAAAGTAAACTTGTCAACTGTCAACGACGGAAGTGCAAATTGTCCAATATTGTGACGTCATCGTTTTCATCGCATAAATTCGATACAATACATTTTGACAGTCGATTTTGCCTTTTTAAGTGATATTTTGAAGAAATATTTTATAAACACTCCTGCAAACATGAGACACTTGTTCATATTTTTGGGCATTTGGAAACAAACTAGATGACAGAAATTTTAAATTTGCTGCTTTGAAGAAATTTTTTGTAGTATTGTTGTTTTTAGCTACTTTCATCGAATCTATGTGACAGCCGTCTTTTCCGCTCATCTCAAGTTATTGTCGTGTTGTGGATGCGTTCCCATTTATCCCCACCTATTCCGATAATTTTGTGACGCGGCAGTCCGGCAAAAATAGCCCTCTTACGTACGGTACAAACGATTTCCATAAATAATGGTTTGGTTTCTTGCTCTGAATATTTCAAAGCAGTATTTTACATCGGTTGGGGGACTTGATTTTACCGATTTTGCAATCATAGAACAAAATAGCATCGGACTTCGTGGCGGTTGTAGGAAGTGGTGACTCTATATCACACGCTGATCGTGGTCGGTGTTCTATAGTGTCGCGATATAAATCGAGCGGCTTTCAGAGAGGATCCTGACTTAGCGACAGTGCTCTTGTGTCAAGTCTGAAAATCTTTTTTAACTATGTATTTTCTTAGGGGAAATACTTGTTGCCGAGGGGGACCGAGCTAATATCCATAAAACAGTCATATTTTCGTGTGGACATATTTGTAACTCATCCTCAAAACCAGGTCAGATAATCAGTGAAGGTAAAACAAGAAAACAACAGTGAAAGGTGAAAAAAGAAATTGTCCAATATTCTGACTTTATCGTATTCGTCACTTGAATACAATGCCATTATATTGTTCTTCGAAATTTTTGACAGTCGGTATTGGATTTTCAATTGATATTTTTGAGAAGCATATCACAAACACTCATGTGAACATAATACTCTGATTCATATTTGAACGTCAGAAACAGAGGAGATGATATTTACGGTTAAAATATTTTGTTTTAGTAGTAGTAGTATTTCTTGATATAGTTTCATCGAATATACGAATATATTTGACAGCCGTCTGTTTTCGGATATCTCACTTTCGTTGTCGTGTTGCAGGTGCGTCCTCTCCTTTGTCCAGCTGTTCTGATACTTTTGTGGAGTGGCACTGTAGTTGTAGGTAATGGTAACTCTATCTCACACGCTGATCATGGTCGATGTATTATAATGACGCGATTTACATCAAGCGCTATTCTGGAAGGCCTAACTGTGGCATACATTTTTGGCAAGAACGATTTAGTGTCAAGTCTTATACAAATACGGATTTTAGTTTGACACTCGTGGAATACCAGCTGTTTTTAGACTAAAAGAATGAGCCACTTACTGGCGCCCCATGACCTCAGTCATGGTGAGAGGTGGTGAGGGGGTGGAGCTCCATCCCCTCACCACCTATCAATATGACTGAAGAAGAAGTTTTTGAGATCTGTTCTCCATCAAATTATTTTGGAACCATTCATTGCAGATGAAATCACATCGCAAACAAATCAAAGCAAACAAATGTTTTTTTGTGTATTGCTTTTTATGCAACAACACTGCCTGACGCAGAATTAATTCATAACAACCGTTTATTCATAAAAAAAACATACTTGAGGGTCACAGTAGAATGATGTGAATTAAGCACATGGTATACATATCATTTTTGATTCCTTGTTTGAACATGTAAGTCAGAGAAAAATATGGCCAGAGAAGGGGTGAGCGATATTTTTTGCCAAACCAGCTTTTTTCCATTAGGCATATTGTTACTGGTGACCTGGAGTCCAGATTCCGTAAACTGTTCATGATAATAGAAGCGTTACATAAACTGGCAGTGTTTACAGAGCGATTTCTAAGCATTTCATGTGCTAACAAAAAAATAACCGGCGACACCAATATAATGGGGATGCAGTTGTACTTTCATGGGCTAGCGTAAATTCTAGGAAAACAGTCACATTTCGGCACTAAAGCAGAAGCGGTGATTCCTAGGAACATTACTTGTTTCTGTCTGGCTTTATCAACATTTAGTTGAAGTTAATATAACTCATACCGAGTCAGGTACGGTGACGAAGTCAAGTATATATTTATCTTCTGAAACTATTAAGTACGTCATTTCTTACAAGGAACAGGTCAAGCATGCAATCGTAGACTTCTTAATGACAACTACTATTTAGTGATACTCTGCCATGCACACTGTCTTATTGGTATAATGCTGAGAAGAAAATAATAAGACCAGCAAGAAAAAACAAAACACAGGAAAGCTTTTCTTGAAGGATTGTACCACATCGAATCAGCACCCAGTTATCTAGTAAATTGCATGTTTATTCGCCTATCAGAAAATACTCTATTCATGGAGGTTACCTCACCCCAATGCACTTTGGAACAACTTCTCTTCAAAGACGAAGGTGTTTGTACGGCCGGCAGGCATCCTCCCTAAAAACACTTTACGACTGACTGTTGCGGGAATCTGGCTGAACTAGTCAGGGCATGTATGATACTTGGCGATATGAGTAGAAATACAGCGGTATGCCAATTAAAACAAAACTGCTCGTCAGTGTGCATGATATTGTTATGCAAGTGTAGTTAAGGGAGCGCCCAGTACATTTGTTTTTTTATGTTTTCGACAGGTCAGCAAACCCTGTCATATATGAGGATACACGGTCGCCATGCTGAAGGCGTTATTGTTGATTATAGCCTGGTCCACCACACAGTAGTGACTTTCTGTTTTTCAGCGAAGAGTAGATTGCATGAAATTAAAAAAACTCACGATCCCGCAGATAATCTTGCACATCCAGAGTCAAATTAATCGCTAGTTAGATGAATTGTCAGTGATTGCTTTCGTCACATGCAATCATCATGCCGTATGCTTCAATAGCTTAACTCAAAGTCTCGTCACTTTATTAAATCATTATTACTGCGATTTACTGTTTTTCCAACCTGTCCGTTACAATTTATCAGACGGATGCCGGTAGTCAAAGTTTGTACTTGTTTCATCTACATTTGGTAAACAAGTGAACTCCACTTCTCAAGCCGGAGAAGTGATCGGATACAGGTATGAAAGTCCTCGTTAAAAAGCTGCGTCAAGATCTCTCGCGACTGATACAGTCACGGACTTTCCCGACCTCAACAACTGTGCGAAATTAAACGCCATTTCAAATTTTCGAATTTTAATATTGAGTAAATCAAGATCATTGGTTCGAACTTAAAAAAATAACAACAAATATTGACCGTTTGTTTGTTTGTTTGTTTGTTAGTTTGTCTGTTTGTTTGAATATATTTATTTATTCAACTGAACGATTGCATAGTCACTGGAAAATGTGATGCCTAAAAAGATAAGCGAAGGAAATTGAGAGTGATTTACAAACACGGTCACCATGAGCCGACAAGTTGAATACCTCACTCTTGATATCCCGGATGAACTTTGTCAGCAATAATATGCGTTCCTTCACCAAGCCCATAATGGATGAAAGCAAACTTTGCACGGCATAATGTGTGAGGGGAAGCCGAATACATTATGGAATGCAAATTGTGACCTGGTAACTGTACGTGACTCCGTCGTTTTTGTTGAAACACAAGTTCTTTGGCATGAAATACTCTCATGTGTCGAGGGTTCAAGCGGTGGCTGAGCCTCGATTTACGAATAGGATCCGCCGAAAATATTGAAACACAGGTACTTGAAATTTGTCGAGCAGATGTATTTTTCAGACTGTATTGGTATCAGTGATTATAACGAAACACTTAAAGTGACCATGTAAACTAGGCAATCGTTAAAAGCTACTCAAACCAGCCATCCACGGACCAATCAAGGACATGCTCATTTTCATGCAACCTTTTTTTTGTAAGTTTGAGTCCTTATCATGGCTTTCATAAAAGGTAATTCGCTAAGCAGCGGGGTGTATTACGATTTTTATGTCATCTGTCATTATTCGCCATGACGCGAAGTGAACTAGATACTTTTTTCACGCCTTATTCGATCCCCTGAGGGGCAAGTTACCATTTTGCACTCCTTATTTCTCAAATCAGTCAGACTAAGACGAGAAATTCACAAAGAAAATCATGTACCACACTTTGAGTAAGATAGATGCCAGTGTATAGATACTCCTTCTCATTGCATGACCCTATCTATCTATAGTCACATGTCTATTCACATCTTAGGGCAAATACGATTTTTTTACTAATCGCCCCGCCGGAGGGATAATAGTCTATTGAATTATTTAATCACAGAGTTCATCAAGCATGCCCTGCAAGCGCATACCCTCATATGTCGTCGTCACATTTCTTGCAAAAGTAGATTCCTTGTGGATATGGCACACCAGAGAAACGGCATGGCAAATACCGCGCCCATTAAGTGTACTCCAATGTCGGCATATGACATAGCCCATGAATGTACAGAACCTCTACTGGTACGATTAACATAGACTCAAAGGTTGGACAGACATATATTTCTAAAGGAGCTCCTAAACGTATATTACCAAACACAAGTTATGAATGCACAGAACGTACTACATTTACCATTTTTACCGTTCATACTGGCTGTTTTACCTGTCAAGTGATTTCAAAGTAACCTTTCCCAATCTAACCCTATTCGTAGACAAGCTAGTTAGGGATGGTGTTCTGCAGATGTACCTGTTATTGTTGTTGTTATGTTGATGTTGTTGCTGTTATTTCATTGTTTTATGGCTGCAATGTTTTAGTTGCCTGCCGTTGTAGTGAAAGAGAAGGTTGCAGCCTAGCCAAGCCGTTAAATATTGTAGAAATTGATTTGCATTGGCCACACCTGTCGCCGGGTTAAAAAGAAAGACATGTTTTGCATAAATACTGATATTCCTTTTCATCATTCTGAGTATGTTATTTTCAGCCTCAATTAATACGGCATTGGGTTCTAAATATCTACTTAAAAACCGTAACGGCTATAAAAATGGATAAGTAAGAATTTCGTAACATAGCAAAATCTAACAAATGGATTGGTAAGCCTGTAAGAAAATGGTTCCTGGTTTGAAATTGAACTATACAGCAAACATGGTGTACTTTTGAAAGGAAATAAGCCTCCTGAAAGCCTAAAATGCACCTGTTATGTTTGCCTTGCACTTCAGTTGAAACTCTTATCAGGCCATGCTCATTTTCATGGAAACGTTGGACAGTCCAAGTGATGCATTAAAGCTCTGTCACAATTAAACACAAAAATCCTAATTCTAAGAGATTACTAATAAAACGTCAACACTTTAAATAATAAATCATGGTTGAGATGAACGCCCGAACAATGTATCCTTTCGAAGGACGATATGGAATAGCCCGCCTGAACACATTAATATGAAGAGAATTTTTGCCTCTCAATTGATGCACTCTTCAAGGCCATGCGCGATATTCCTATTTGGATCGAATAAGGGGTATAGGATAAGTGTCATACAGTTGTTGTCATGCAATATCATTGAGTCATTCTATGATTAATGATATATCTATATTTCTTCACAGAGTGGGCAAACTCCATTACACTTGGCGGCAGCAAATAATTATGATGCCATTACAAGATTGCTGTTGCAATCTAAAGCATCCATTGCGGTACAAGATAAAGTAAGTCTGAATTGCACTTGACCATGTCGATAACTATTTACATGATACGTACACTTATCAAGAAAGCCATGATTTCTAACAAATCCAATTGTAATGCAATATTCCAAACATGTTTTCTACAACATTACAAAGGAGCCAATTGATTGTAAAATATAAATGACGGCAAGAAAAAAAACTTTAACGCATATACTTCTGCTTAATCAATAAAATTAAGCGAACACGGTTAACATTTACAGTAGCCTGCTATGGTAGTGAAGAGAAGGTTGTAGCCTAGCCAAGACATTAAATATTGTAGAAATTGATTTGCATTGGGCCACACCTGTCATCGGGTCAAAAAGAAAAACATGTTTTGCATAAATACTGCCATTACTTTTCATCACTCTCAGTTCGTTATTTTCAGCTTAAATTCAAAAAGCAGGGATTCTAAATGTCTACTTAAAAACCGTAACGGCTATAACAAATGGATAAGTAAAAATTCTGAACACAGCAAAATCTAAGAATGGATTCGTAAGCCTTTAAGAAAATGGTTACTGGTGTGAAATTGAAGTTCAGCAAAAATTGGTGTACTTTTGAAAGGCGATAAGCCTCCTGAAAGCCTAAAATGCACCTGTTATGTTTGTCTTGCACGTCAGTTGAAACGCTAATCAAGGCCACGCTCATTTTCATGGGAATATGGGACAGTCCAAGTGATGCATTAAAGCTCTGTCACAATTAAACACTAAATCCTAATTTCTAAGAGATTACTAATAAAACGTAAACACTTTAAATAATAAATCATGGTTGAGATGAACGCCCGAACACTGTATGCTTTCAAAGGACGATATGGAATAGCCCGCCTGAACACATGAATATGAAGAGAATGTTTGCCTCTCAATTGATGCACTCTTCAAGGCCATGCGCGATATTCCTGTTTGGATCGAATAAGGGGAATAGGATAAGTGCAAGAGAGTGATTGTCATACAATATCATTGAGTCATGCTATCATTAAGGATATATTTATATTCCTCCACAGCATAGGCAAACTCCTCTTCACCTGGCAGTAAAAAATGACAGTGATGCCACTACAAGATTGTTGTTGGAATCTAAAGCATCCACTGACGTACAAGATGAAGTAAGTCTGAATTGCACTTGACCGTGTCGATAATAATTTACATCATTCGTACACTTATCGAGAAAGCCACAATTTCTAATAAATCCAATGCTAATGCAAAATTCCAAACATGTTTCCTACAACATTACAAAGGAGCCAATGGATTGTAAAATATCAATGACGACATTAAAAAAAACTATAACGCATATATAGCTGCTTAATCAATAAAATTAAGCGAACATGGATTAACATTTACGGTAGCCTGCCGTGGTAGTG
The DNA here is from genome assembly GCF_041260155.1 of Ptychodera flava. Classification (NCBI taxonomy): domain Eukaryota; kingdom Metazoa; phylum Hemichordata; class Enteropneusta; family Ptychoderidae; genus Ptychodera; species Ptychodera flava. The sequence continues at coordinate 391,835 of NW_027248355.1, read as the reverse complement.
AAAGAGAAGGTTATAGCCTAGTCAAGCCGTTAATTATTGTAGAAATTGATTTGTATTGGGACACACCTGTCATCGGGTCAAAAAGAAAGACATGTTTTGCATAAATACTGCCATTACTTTTCGTCACTCTGAGCAGGTTATTTTCAGCTTAAATTCATAAAGCAGGGGATTTAAATAACTGCTTAAAAACCATAGCGGCTATAAAATGGATTAGTAAAAATTTTGAACACAGCAAAATCTAACAAATGGACTGGTAAGCCTGTAAGAAAATGGTTACTGGTTTGAAAATGAACTATTCAGCAAAAATTAGTGTACTTTTGAAAGGCAATAAGCCTCCTGAAAGCCTAAAATGCACCTGTTATGTTTGTCTTGCGCTTCAGTTGAAATGCTAATCAAGGCCATGCTCATTTTCAGTGGAACGTGGGACAGTCCATTTGATGCATTTAAGCTCTGTCACAATTAAACACTTAAATCCAATTTTTCAGAGATTACTAATAAAACGTAAAAAACTTTAAGTAATAAATCATGGTTGGGACGAACGCCTTAACAATGTATGCTTTCAAAGGACTATATGGAATAGGCCGCCTCAACACATGAATGTGAAATGATTTGTGTGTCTTTATTGATGCACTCTTCAAGGCAATGCGCGATATTCCTGTTGGAATCAAATAAAGGGTAAAGGATAAGTGTCATACTGTGCGTGTCATGCAATATCATTGAGTCATTCTGTTAATAATGATATATTTATATTTTTCCACAGTGTGGGCAAACTCCTCTTCACTTGGCAGTAGCAAATAATCATGATGCCATTACAAGATTGCTGTTGCAATCTAAAGCATCCATTGCGGTACAAGATATAGCAAGTCTGAATTGCACTTGACCATGTCGATAATTATTTACATGATACGTACACTTATCAAGAAAGCCAAGATTTCCAACAAATCCAATTGTAATGCAATATTCCAAACATGATTTCTACAACATTACAAAGGAGCCAATTGATTGTAAAATATCAATGACGGCATAAAAAAGAACTTTAACGCATATACTTCTGCTTAATCAATAAAATTAAGCGAACACGGGTTACCATTTACAGTAGCCTACCATGGTAGTGAAAGAGAAGGTTGTAGCCTAGCCAAGACGTTATATATTGTAGAAATTGATTTGCATTGGGCCACACCTGTCATCGGCTCAAAAAGAAAAACATGTTTTGCATAAATACTGCCATTACTTTTCATCACTCTGAGTTCGTTATTTTCAGCTTAAATTCATAAAGCAGGGATTTTAAATGTCTACTTCAAATCGTAACGACTATAAAAATGGATAAGTAAAAATTTTGAACACAGCAAAATCTAACAAATGGATTCGTAAGCCTTTAAGAAAATGGTCACTGGTGTGAAATTTAACTATTCAGCAAAATTGGTGTACTTTTGAAAGGTGATAAGCCTCTTGAAAGCCTGAAATGCACCTGTTATGTTTGTCTTGCGCGTCAGTTGAAACGCTAATCAAGGCCACGCTCATTTTCATGGGAACATGGGACAGTCCAAGTGATGCATTCAAGTTCTGTCACAATTAAACACTTAAATCCTAATTTCTAAGAGACTACTAGTAAAACATAAACACTTTAAGTAATAAATAATGGTTGAGATGAACGCCCGAACACTGTATGCTTTCGAAGGACGATATGGAATAGCCCGCCTGAACACATGAATATGAAGAGAATTTTTGCCTCTCAATTGATGCACTCTTCAAGGCCATGCGCGATATTCCTGTTGGAATCAAATAAGGGGTATAGGATAAGTGTCATACAGCGGTTGTCATGCATATCATTGAGTCATTCTATGATTAACGATATATCTATATTTCTCCACAGAATGGGAAAACTCCTCTTCACTTGGCAGCGGCAAACGATCGTGATGCCACTACGAGATTGCTGTTGGAATCTAAGGCATCAATCGATGTACAAGATGAAGTAAGTCTGAAATGCACTTGACCTTGTCGATAATAATATACATGATTCTTACACTTATCGAGAAAGCCATGATTTCTAATAAATCCAATTGTAATGCAATATTCCAAACATGTTTCCTTCAACATTACAAAGGAGCCGATTGATTGAAAATATCAATGACGGCATTAAAAAAAACTATAACGCATATATAGCTGCTTAATCAATAAAATTAAGCAAACACGGTTCACATTTATGGTAGCCTGCCGTGGTAGTGAAAGAGAAGGTTGCAGCCTAGCCAAGCCGTTAATTATTGTAAAAAATGATTTGCATTGGGACACACCTGTCATCGGGTCAAAAAGAAAGACATGTTTTGCATAAATACTGCCATTACTGTTCATCACTTTGAGCAGGTTATTTTCAGCTTAAATTCATAAAGCAGGGTTCTAAATAACTGCTTAAAAACCATAACGGCTATAAAAATGGATAAGTAAGAATTTTGAACACAGCAAAATCTAACAAATGGATTGGTAAGCCTGTTAGAAAATGATTACTGGTTTGAAAATGAACTATTCAGCAAAAATTAGTGTACTTTTGAAAGGCAATAAGCCTCCTGAAAGCCTAAAATGCACCTGTTATGTTTGTCTTGCGCTTCAGTTGAAACGCTAATCAAGGCCATGCTCATTTTCATGGGAACGTGGGACAGTCCATCTGATTCATTAAAGCTCTGTCACAATTAAACACTTAAAGGGGAAATTTACCCTGAAATTAATTTTGAAGATTGAAATGATATGATCAATGAAAGCCTTTCGAGTCGATTTCATTCACTTTCACTTGCTGGATAATGAACAGCGGTGCGCTAAAATAACGGAAGTGACGTAGCAAACTTGGTAATTGAACCAGTAGACAACGCAAGCTTCACAATAGACGCGAAACCCTTGGCACAGAGACAGTAGTGTGAAGTCGACGGAGAAGTCATGGCGGAGTGTCAGGTTCCTTCATGTAAAAATAAGGTTGGTAAAGCGTCTGGGAAAAGTTTTTTCCAAATCCCCGATCCGACTAAGAGTACAAGTAATATTCAACTGGCTGAAAAATGGCTCGAGAATATAGGAGTCAAGCACTCGGCGTCAACATTCAAGTTCAGCAGAAACAAAGTTGTTTGCGAAGACCACTTTCATCAGGACTGCTTTCAGCGAAACTTGCAGGCCGAACTATTGAATTACAAGCCAAAACGAAAACTGTTGAAGGTCGGCGCAGTACCAACCATTTTTTCTGACGGCAGTCCTAAACACGATGGTATGATGAGTTCTGAAACGACTTCGGAAACGTGCCGATATTTAGAGGTAAGCAACATTCGGATATCTGAGTTACCTTTTTTGGCGATTATGTTTGCGATGTGGAACATCGGTTCCGCAATACACGAACATTTTTCCTGATTTGTGACATACATGTTAATGAAATAGTTGGCAGATGCTTTCATGTCGATTTATCCAAATATTGGGCCCAAGGTTGGAAAAAATGCATCGGCGATAATTACGATGTCCGAAAACTCGTAAACGTTGTGTGGTTCGTGTTCTTTATATTTGCTTCGCGGTTTTGAGTGGTATCATTTTGTATTTTCAAGTTTAATTTATCGATGAACTATTCTATTCACTTGAAAACTTTGATGATGAAGGCCTTACAAACATCGGGCGGAAGGGGTCACCCAATCATCACATTTTGAAGCCTCGCGATCGTCGATCCATTTCTAGCTCCAGGGTCACTTTCATCGATGTCTTTCAGGAAAACATCAAATTAAAAGACACATAGTTTCTTTCGTTCAAACTAATGCATGGAGGTGCCGATTTAGGGAAGATTGATTAGAAAACTGCTGTACCGAACATTTGAGCGTAGTTTGCCTTTGATAAATTTCGCCAAAATACCCATCATGGCGCGCTTTTATTTGTAACGATGCCAGAACGAACGTGAGCATGTGACATTTTTGACCGAGTTATCACCCTACTACAATACTCTTCCGCTTCAGACTTTGGGTTTCGCTATGACGTAGGAAAATATTACGAAAAGTAGTTTTCAGTTTAAATTCTTTTCAATTCTGATGACTTTTTCCAAAACATTTTGTACCTTTGTTTATCGCGCGGTTCCTCCACACGCAGACGGGCTACTGTTGTTATGTCTCCATGTCGAAGTCCGTGTATGGTATACTTCCTCCAGCTGTGGTTTTGATTAGGGTTATCCGATACCCGTTCGACTTAAGTTTTACTTCTGTTCCACGTGTTTAGCAATGAGCTGCTAATTTGGTCTTTGATTAGGATATCCCTGGGTAACATTTGGTCAATATCCGTACTTCTTTTTATCATTTGAAAAGGTGTCAAAAGGCATATTGTTTTCACTCGTCCTGTAAGCCGAGATCGTTGTGCTATGTATTACTCATTATAAAGACAGATTGTTTGTTATTAATTTTTTGCGTAAACAAAGTTTATTCTAACTTTTTCTTTTTGTATGTCAGGATATCAACGTAAATTTCGTTGATAATGAGGCTGGTGAGGCGAATTGGAAAGGCGGTGACAACCGTCAACAGGTACGTCCTTTTCATCTTCAGACTTTGTGATTGAAAACATCATTACATGTGCATTTGTGTGTTTGAGTGTGCTCTATTACGTCGCGAGAGAAACACCACTGATAACAATTAGTTGTCTGATAAATACTTACTGAAATATTTACTCGAGTTACAAATATTGTCTTCTTATTTTGCAGGACAGAGACACTTGTGTGGATGAACATTTTCACGATGTGGCGACACAGACTGATCCTGTCATCATTAGACCAGCAAATTCAAACGAAGTGACTCCGTTACTGGCTGACGACAATGGTGATGGACCGCCCACTAAAAAGAAGAAAGTAGACTTGCCATCCACTCCTAACACGCCAATAGCCCCACGCCCTAGTGTGCCACGGTCTCTGTGTCAATCAACACCAGGAAGCCATAGAATGATGTGTTCAACAGAAGTGCACTAGACACTACAGCATCGACGGATTTGGAGACTAGCTTGCGACGAGATCCTAATTATGAACTTGACATAGAAACAGACACTCACAATTCAGACACTGAAAATGACTCTTTAACCTTTGTTGATGAGCGGAAATTCATTGTATTTGAAAGTGCTCTAGATAATTTATGCGATCAGTTGCTCTGTACTGAATGTAATTCACCTGTTGATAACAAAAGAAAATTGTAACAGGTACCAGCTTATCGGTCAATTTATTTTGCATAAATGCCCATCTAATCTATAGCTGGAAATCCCAACCGGAGATCGGGAAAATGCCAGTGGGTAATTTGCTAGCAGCCGGGTCAATACTATTCAGTGGCCAAACATTTAGGCATGTATCCAATTTTACAAATCTGTTCAATTTACAATTTTTGGGAGGTCAACTTATCATGAAATACAAAATAGCTATTTGATTCCTGAGATACAGAGTACATGGAAACAAGAACAAGAGCGTGTAATATATTCTTTACAAGGATACACACAATCATTGGTGACGGTAGGTGTGATTCCCCAGGTTACAATGCTAAGTACGGTACATACACGATGATGGAGTCGGAGTCACAGAAAGTAGTTGACTCTCTGTTGTTCAGGTTAGTGAAGTGTTGTCATCTGTTGCCATGGAGAAAGAAGGTTTCCAGCGGGTAATGAATAAGTTAGAAACAAATGGGGTGAAGCCAGCTAGTGTAGCAACTGATCGTCATGTTGGTATTCGGAGCCTCATGAAAAAGAAGTACCCTGATGTATCACATCAATTTGATGTATGGCATCTTGAAAAATCGATTAAAAAAAGATGGTAGAGAGAGGTAAAAGTAAGAGATGTTCTCAGCTACTTGATTGGGTTAAATCTGTTGGAAACCATTTATGGTATTGTGCAGAGCAGTGTAAAGGTGATAAGGAGGTGTTGGTCGAAATGTGGAAGTCGATACTTCAGCATGTGACCAACAAACATTCATGGCGGGGAAATAAATACTTTCACCAGTGTGGTCATGATAAGATACCAAGCAGTAAACAAAAGGTAAAGAAATGGTTGAAAAAGACTTCACCTGCATATCTGGCCCTGAAAGAAATTGTGTTAGATAAGCGTTTGTTGAAAGATATTGCTCAGGTGAATGAATTTTGTCATACCGGTTCTCTTGAGGTTTATCACTCAATGATGACCAAATACGTTCCAAAGCGTCTCGAGTTTGATTACAAGCAAATGACTGCTCGCATGCAATTAGCGGCTCTTGACCACAACAACAATGTTGGGCGCAAACAAGCCATTGTAAAGAAAGCAAGACGAAATTCGGGTAGAAGGGGGGAACTGCGGTTCAGAACCGTATATCATAAGGGTAGTGCCAAATGGATCGCTCGTCCAATATTAGAGGAGAAACGCTATGACTATCTGAATGATATGTTACACAGAGTACTGAGGAGAAAAATCAAAGGAGAGAAATCATGTGTTGAAGCTGACAAGTGTAAAATGCCCAGAAACGTGGCCAAGAAACCACAACCCCAAAAGTCTGAGTTAGTTAAAAACCAAATTTGTCGATTTGGGGAGATTTAGAAAGAAAGTGTCAGGGTTAGACTTGCAGGGTAATTGATTTACACAGTGACACACATTTGAAGCTACACTGACAAATTTGAATGGTTTTAATTCCACATTGCAAAAAAGAAATTGTACATATTGTAAATAGTGATCATTTTAATAAAAACTGAAATATTTCAATCGAACTTCATGGCTTCATCGATTTCTTTGAATCCGGTGTATCTTCTGCTGTCTTCTGGGAATCGTCTGCGTATCATGGATACAACACAAGATGGTACCACGCGTCTGTTGTGCTTGCCGAGTCGTTCACCTCGATGTGCCCACTGAATAAATTGCCTGTATGCCATCAAACGGGATTGTCTGGAAAAAAAACCCACGGGGCTCGACGTCAGGTTACATGATATAGCAAAAAGACGAGAAAGACATGACAAAGTCATTAACATTTATTACCGCACTTTTCAGTATACAAATGGTTTCTTTTTATCGGAACTCTCTCCACCCAAGCCGTATTGCGTAAACAATCACTCCTAAACAGACCTTGAAAATTAGAACTGTAGAAGACGCAATGGAAATGATGGCAACTATTGCAGTAAATTGCTCTCCAATTATTGTTTAGGAATGATACACGTTCGACTACAAGCCAAACGCAAATAATAAAATGTAGGCCTACCGACCTGTTCGTGAGTTCGTCCGGGGCATATCCAGTGCGTCGCTTGTACATATGGAAGAGTACGTACGCTGTAGACAGGACCGCCGGTTCGAGACAAATCATTGCTAAATCAGGGTGTTCTGTAACACATTTCAAATGCTCGCACTTTTCAGAAACAATGTCGATCTCTCTACAACAGCGGCATTCCTTCGGCGTCGGCATGATTTGACAGCGACTGCAGACGCACCATGCACGGGTTGACAGGCGTGATTGATCAGCGAGAGGAATATGATTTTCGTCATCTGACTCAGAGCTGGAAGAGTCACTTTCCAAACTCTGACCGCTGTCACTTTCTGAAGATGTCGGCCTTGGGTCGTCGATTGATCGTTCGGTTCGAAGTTGTAGCCGATGATTTTCGCCATTATGTTTTCCGTCGAGTGCTGAGACTTGCGGACCGCGCGTCTGTTTATTACGTAGTACAGCTGTAAGTAACCTCGCTTTGAACTCGCTATGTACCAGACGACGCGCGTCGATGAACAAGTTTGATACGTCACTTCCGGTTTACATTCGTTCTTCTTGTGGCCACTGCGTTAATACGCGCAAGTGAAAGTGAATGAAACCAATGCTATTTTGTGTATTTTTCACTATATAACGACCTGATTACCTAAGAAAGTTTGGGTAAATTTCCCCTTTAAATCCAATTTTTCAGAGATTACTAATAAAACGTAAACACTTTAAGTAATAAATCATGGTTGGGACGAAGGCCTTAACAATGTATGCTTTCAAGGACTATATGGAATAGGCCGCCTGAACACATGAATAAGAAATGATTTGTGTGTCTTTATTGATGCACTCTTCAAGGCCATGCGCGATATTCCTGTTGGAATCGAATAAAGGGTAAAGGATAAGTGTCATACCGTGCGTGTCATACAATATCATTGAGTCATTCATGCATTAAGGATATATCTAAATTTCTCCACAGCATAGGCAAACTCCTCTTCACCTGGCAGTACAAAACGACAGTGATGTCACTACAAGATTGCTGTTGCAATCTAAAGCATCCATTGACGTACAAGATAAAGTAAGTCTGAATTGCACTTTACCATGTCGATAATTATTTACATGATTCGTACATTCATCGAGGAAGCCATGATTTATAATACATCCAATTGTATTGCAAAATTCCAAACATGTTTCCTACAACATAACAAAGGAGCCGATTGATTGTAAAACATCAATGACGGCATGAAAAAGAATTTTAACGCATAACATTTATGGTAGCCTGCCGTGGTAGTGAAAGAGAAGGTTGTAGCCTAGCCAAGCCTTTAAATATTGTAGAAATTGATTAGCATAGGGACACACCTGTCATCGGGTCAAAAAGAAAGTCATGTTTTGCCTAAATACTGCCATTACTTTTCATCACTCTGAGTTCGTTATTTTCAGCTTAAATTAATATGGCATGGGTTCTAATATCTACTTAAAACCGTAACGACTATAAAAATGGATAAGTAAAAATTTTGTAACAAAGCAAAATTTAACAAATGGATTGGTAAGCCTGTAAGAAAATTGTTACTGGTGTGAAATTGAACTATTCAGCAAAAATGCTGTACTTTTGAAAGGCAATAATCGTCCTGAAAGCCTAAAATGCACCTGTTATGTTTGTCTTGCGCTTCAGTTGAAACGCTAATCAAAACCATGCTCATTTTCATGGGAACATGGGACAGTCAACGTGATGCATTAAAGCTCTGTCACAATTAAACACTTATATCATAATTTTTCAGAGATTACTAATAAAACGTAAACACTTTAAGTAATAAATCATGGTTGAGATGAATGCCCGAACAAGGTATGCTTTCAGCAGACGATATGGAATAACCCGCCTGAACAGATGAATATAAAGAGATTTTTTTCGTCTCAATTAATGCACTCTTCAAGGCCATGCGCGATATTCCTGTTGGAATCGAATAAGGGGTATAGGATAAGTGTTATATAGTGGTTGTCATGCAATTTCTTGAGTCATTCTATCATTTACGATATATTTATATTTTTCCACAGCATAGGCAAACTCCTCTTCACCTGGCAGTACAAAACGACAGTGATGTCACTACAAGATTGCTGTTGCAATCTAAAGCATCCATTGACGTACTAGATGAAGTAAGTCTGAATTGCACTTTACCATGTCGATAATTATTTACATGATTCGTACATTCATCGAGGAAGCCATGATTTATAATACATCCAATTGTAATGCAAAATTTCAAACATGTTTCCTACAACATTGCAAAGGAGCCAATTGATTGTAAAATATAAATAATCAATAACAGCATGAAAAAGAATATTAACGCATAGTTGATTAATCAGTGAAAGTAAGCAAACATGGGTTAACATTTACCGGCAAGCGCGAGAGGAAAGCCAAACATCGCCTGTTAATTTCGGCTTTCCTCTCGCCCGCACTCATATATTAACGTTAATGATCAAGGCGGAAACTCATGTTAGTTATATTACCAAAAACCGAACATAACTGTCAAAATTTACGAAAATTCTTCATGCAAGACACAACTTAGCTCCAGAACATTTGCAATGCTCGACGCGGCACCATTTTACAAGTGGTATAGCCACAAACTGATGACGTCAAAGATGTGTGTACTTATGGAAATGAGGTCAAAGGCTACGTTCTAAAAGGGGCGATAAATTATTTTGGGGTAAGAGTTAGGAATGGGGGCTTGGAAACTTAGGGGAAATGATTGAAAAGAAAGGTCCCATTTTTTTACTATCTTCACTCCTTTCCTTCATCTTATAGTATCCTATTACTCTATCCACGTCTTCTTCATACGCCCTGATACCTATGTGGAAGCAACGGTTGATTAATGACAGGGAGAGAAGTTTATTAGTTTATTAGTTACAATTTTTTTACACAACAACTAATACCGCTGCTAGGGATCGAACCCAGCACCTCCAGCATGTGAAGTACTACCTATAAACTGTATTCCACGAGAACAAGGTGCTAGAAATGCATTGTTCCATATAAACGTTAGGATGATAATGCGAAGCTGGAACTGATGAATTTAGAATGTTCGGTTGTAATGATTTGAAAGCCTTTTACGCATTTTCCTTCTATTATTGAATTTATGCCTCTGCATTGATTTATTGCCTGTCTTTATTTTTCTCTGCATTGTCGTGTCGTTGTGCAGATTTGTTATTGTTTGAATATTTTTCATATTATTTGTTGTATTTGCACAGTTCAAGCATAAAATTGTCACTTGTTTAGGATGTTTTATATGTTGAAAACTTTGTGTTTGACATTTATTATTGAATTTGTCATTTGCTGCCTTTTTATAATACGAAAGGTATGTGTTCCGTTTTTGACAGGATGCACTTTTAAATAAAACTGGTTCATCACCCAACATGTATGAAATGCAATATTTCATTGCTATTGTAGATGAAAACGTGAACAGCAATTCGTTGGATATGCCATGAAAATTACATTATAAAATTTCCGCCGATCGACAAAGTGAATTAAGTACAGAAGCAAACAAAATTCAATGCCAATACAATGATTTAGGGTCCATACACTGTCACTAGCACGAACTTCATCAGGTTTTTAGCATTCCCAGTGTCACACATCAGCGGCAGTGGCCATCTGAGCTGTAAACTTAGGCGCGATATTATTTTTTAGACCCTCTCAAAAAATTTGGCACGATATGGTGTTATGTGCAGTGTTGAATCGATGAAGGGGCTTTAAATTCTAATGAGAGAGAAATATGTTGAACAAATGACATCCACGCCTTAGCTTTATCGCTGAAACGCCTCCGCCACATGAACTAATAAAGATAAGTTGGAAATAAGTCTGAAGATGTGAAGCCCATCCAAGTTCGCTTGGCATGCATCCACATGCCTTCCAATGTGTTGATGTGGGCGAAGGTTTAAGGATCCACCAAATGAAAACAATGATTAGCGGTGAAATGAAAGAACTGGGGCACAGTACAATAATTACCCACAATACTCTTTGATTTGTATCCTTGAAGGTTACTTTTCTAAAAACTTTTTCAGTTCTGCATGTAAGCACAAGTTTGTAGCATCATAATATTTTTTAAATAATATCTAGTAAAAGTACGTTTAGATATTTCAGTGAAAGTTTGAAAATAACCACTAAACAACCATAAAAGTCACATTCTGCAGGTACTACAAATGCAATACTTTTTAGGCAGCAAGTTATGACGAACTGAAGGGGTCATTCTCTGAGAAAACTTAGCATGCAAATTTCTTTTGTCACTTCCATTGCAAAAAATCAATATCGTTTTGTTTCATAAAACAGGTGCAACTAGTCTCCCTACTTTCCATCACATTATTCTGTATGGCTGAGGACACAATATCTGGCAAATTTCACAAAAATGCTATCTCCTCTCTCAATTATGCATAATTTTCCAAATTATTTAAAATGAGAATTGAGAAGAATGGTGTGCATAAAAGTACGTTTTCAAAATTTTGATAAATAGTCTGTGAATTTGTCTACACATGGGAGACATAGTAGACTTCACTCAGGTATCTCCGAGGATACAAATCGCAATGAATTATGGGAAATCTACAGTACTGTGTGGGGGGGAGACTTCAACAACGAAGAATAAGCCCCCCCCCCTACCTCTCATCAGAACAATACTGTAACCTGGATGAACAAATCGATAAAGCATTTGCATTACGTACGCCGGTCAATAGAAATTAAAAGCAAGCTCAAATATCGCGACCAAGACTCCAATCACCAAATGTCTGTCACTGTGTCGACTCAAGCTGTATTTTGACTTCCGGAACTTGAATTCATTATAGATGTTTTTTTTGTTTTTTCACATCCATTGATTCATAAATTTTCATAATACAGCCTGGCAAAAAACTATTGGGGCATGATCGCAAAGGTAGAGGAAAAAAAATTGTGAACAAAAATTAAACCAATCAATAACAGAGTTTGAACTATCGTACAGGTGTGATTTTTGGTCTGTAGAAGAAGTAATGCAATTGAAAACATACAAAGATTTTATGGCCGTCATATTGACTATTATTTGCATTTGAATGAACTCTGAATTGTGCTATGTAACTGTGCGCCGTCTTTGGCAACGGCTATATTGAAAAGGGGTCAATATGGCCATCGCCGTCTGGGTCAGTTTGTACATGACAACAAATTTGATGAATAAAACGTGAGCGGGGACATATTGTACCAGGAATGAGACGGGATTATTGCCGCGATCACATGAACTAACTAACCCTAACCCTAAAAGTCGGTGATGGTCTTCATTTGCTTGATTTTGTGTCGGGTGAAGCACACTGGGAACCAGAAATAGGGGTTAGCTGACCAAATTGTCGGAACGGAGCGAGCGAAGCGAGTGCAGTTCCGACAATTTGGTTAGCTAACCCCAATTCCTAGCCCCCACTGTAACAGGGATGCAGACAAGGCAAAATAATTTTTTCCCCTTTTAGGCTAACCAGAAATATCTCAGAAAAGATACGCTGATACTGCTTACGTCGTGCTTACGTCGTTGGACCATTTTCAGCTTTTGTGCCAGGTGTTGGTACAACGAAGCGTCTTTTAGTATTATTGTACCTATATCGCATCGCAATTGCCAAGTGGCATCAGAATTCGAACGAAACAATAGTCCCCCCTGGAGAGACTGTGACGAAAATAATATTCAATCAAACTGTACAGGAAAAATAGTCGCCGTTTCCACACAATGCCTTGCATGCAAATGCTGTTCGAGTCGTTTGATTTTGGTATTATCGATGTGTACGTGATTCACACCTTCCGACCGGCTTAGCCTATTAACTAACCCCGAACTTTCGGGCTTGCATACATGGCGAGTTAGCATCGGTGAAGTTGTAATGAATATTTGCAATGCAGAAGTATGAATTTACCGAAATAAAAAAAAATCCAAATCGGGCAAAAAAGAATCGGCGATTCCGATGAACAATTTATTTTTTTCTTTCTGGCCTTACCTAATGCTTATACGGTATCTAAGTCGGTAAAATTATGCAAAACAAGAGTCAACAAAGCGGGAGGCGTGCAATTAAACGGCATAACTTAGATATCTCATGAAATTGAAAATCAAAAAGCCAGGAAGGTAGAACCGCGAAAGGGTTGTCAGTAAACGACTTTCAGAACGGTTTATATTAAGTCACATGAACATTTTTGATGAATAGGAAACGTTCTGTGCTTTAGAAATACGGGTGAAGATCCAGTGTGAAGTACAGCGTGTCAACCTTTCAGTCTCTGGTATTAAAATTAGTATTTTCACCTTAATATCCAAGGAAATTAGTATATTACCCACTTTCTTTCTTTTTCATCGTGTAAATCAACAGAATTCTTTCCATCCCCTGTCAATTAGAATAAATGACTCTTTTCTATGTCAATCGAGCAACATTATTGTTATAATGTTGCTAAATTGTAGTGTTTTGAAATTTGTTGCTAAATTCGCATACCTTCCTAATTGACCAATAAAAGTTCCTAAACCACATGCTACTTATTCATTGCAAAGGTAAAGAACGTTTCCCGTGTGCCAAAATGAACAGTTGGCGATATATTTTGCGAAACTGTGAAAACATGGTTGAAGAGGGGACCATGTGTCAGTCAGTACGGCCGAGGCAAAACCGGGGGCAGAAAACGAAAGCGGCGATGTCAGGAAAGGCGATAGCTTATTTTCCTAAAGTTGAACGAAATGCTCTGTCTGGTTATGCTAGTCAATCAATAGAATCTTATTTCGTTCCAAATCGATAAAATCATGGACAATCTCGATTCTTCCGTCTGTGAATAGACATTGCTAACTTATTCTTTCTCTTTTTTGTTGATTGATGAAAGTATCTTTGTCTTCTATATTTAGTCCCAATTTGACCTATGTAATATCCTAACCTAAACTGTCTCTGATTGACCTCGCTAACAAACAAAGGCTTGTCGGCCAAAGTGCATGTATAGTTGACAAGATGTTTTGCGAAACGGTAAAAAAAGTGTTCGAAGCACGGACATACTAATCAGCTTGGCGATGTTGCCGTGAGTGTGTGGGGGTTCGAATCCCGTTTGGGTTATAGAAAAATTTATATTTCAATGGCTCAGTCACAATCAGGGTGCTCTAGAGCGTTTCACTTTTGTCAAAATTCCATCATGTAGACACACATCAAAATTTACTAAATTCACAAAGCTTAAGGTTTGGTACATATTTGCTTGAAAAGTTGTGAACCAAACTTTCTCAGTATTTTCATGGCAACCAGCTCTTTATTGTGTTGACACACCATCACGGACACTGCAAAATGTTATGTATTGATGGAGAAATAAGGTAGTAGACTATACAACATTTGTACAAATACTCTTTTTAAAAGTTGAACCAGAAATATATACATCTGTTGTAGAAAATAAGGTGAATTTATCAGGATTTTACCCAGCTTTACATGATTTCCTGCAAAATGATTTGTTACGAAAAAAAAAAAGAATTTTTCATTTTTTCTCCACATGAGCTTATGATTCCGCTAGACTACAGATTTGCCGTTTAGTACATTTAAATTATTTTACTGCAATTTTTGAAGTCTTTAGAAAACATTAATAGTATGTGCAGCAAAATTTGGCTCATTTTTTGTTAGTTTTCTAGTCATTTTTGTTGTATGGCAAAAGCGTCACGGACACTACACATTCAGGAATATGTGTGTGAAACAAACTATTCTTTAATATAACCAGTAAACCTGTAAAAACAGTAAAATTATTACAAGAATTGATTACAAACAAATCAAAAACATATTATTAAGGAAGTTTGACATAAAGAATATTTGAAGTACTGGTATTTTTCAATAACCAGAAAGTTTTATCAGAAACACAACACTAAATGCAAATTTTTTTTAAATAACTGGTATGTAGAAAATGATAACTGGTATGTAAAAAATGCTATACAATGCAAAACTGTCCTAGTAACACTATAAAGTGATCAATAAATGATTTACTGAACATTTGGTTTCCAACATATTATTGTGATCTGTATTTCAGTAGCGTCACGGATACTACACATTTGAATACTTAAAGGGGCAACTTCTTTATCAGTTTTAACAGACAATATTAAACACAAATTCTCTGTAACAGAAGACTAATAAAAGTCATGCAGAGCGTAATATAATACTCTCTTGCCACTCATAGTGATATTTGTAGGTGACTGGAGTATTTTAAGTATTTGGTCAGCATCTATTGAGTATAAGGGGGAAAGAGGTTGTAAATCTGACTATTTATGGTGGTACTGCATTAGTGTGGGCTCCATTATGGATCTTTGTCAACAGTGATGTATATAAGAGGAGGAATTATGTCCCGTAATGTTATTTTTCTGTTTATCCCCTTGTTTGCATTATAAGGTTGTATTATTTGTGTTTGATAAAATTTAAGTCGTGTGTTGTTTGTTTGTGGAAAGCTATGGCGAGACATAGTCGGATCTAGTGGTGTCTTTTGAATGCTGTGATCCTGAAAGCAATGTTTCAAAACCCAAGTGTTTGGTTCTCCTCAGTCGCAAAGCCCTGTCTTTCCTAAGTTGTTGTTTCAGATATTTTAATTTTTTATGCTTGTTCTTGTTGTCGTTTTCATGTGTTATTGGCTTAAAAAAAATAAAGCCAATATTTCCATATTTTTATCTTGTGTTGAGATTTTTTTTGTGAATTTTGTTTTTTAGTTTTTCCTTTTTCCCTGTATTCTATGTAAATTAATTTGCTTGTAAAGAAATCAAATATCTCCTTAAAATCGTTTGGGTCATTGGCTGTACAGATGTATCTGAGAATTTCACCTTCAATTCCTTTAAATTTGATTTGGGTAACATGGTTCTTTGTGCAGGTATTGGAATGTTCCAAGTAGTTTTGTTAGGGTTTTAATATACAAAATATTTTCTTGGTTGTACCTTGGGCCATTCAAATTTTGACGTCGAGAAATGTTATTTTTTTCTAGTTATTTCTTAACTGTAAATTTAAATGTTGGATGCATTTTCTTTATTCTATGGCTGAACTCTGCCAGTTGGTTTTGTTGCAGTAAAAAATATGAAAATGTATTTCTGAATCTTTTTCAAAAGTGAATCACATTTTGGTATTCATAGATGATTTCCATTTCCAGTTTATGAAATGCAATCATGGCAATCCCAAGCAATGCATTTCATCCTATTAAACAGCCTCATATTTGGCGATAGAATTCATTGCCGAATAGCCATAAAACTTGAAAGAAAGTCTTGCAAAATACTGGCAGGAACTTGAAAAGGACGAAACATTAAAAATCCTTTTCCCTAACCACCCAATAATAACCCACAAAAGGAACAAGAACATAAAAGACACACTTGTCAAAACAAAGTCCACAAAAAGAGACGAAACGTTAACAATAATGTCAACACAAGATAAAGATATAAAAATATTGATGTTATTTGAAGCCATTAAGGTGGTTGGAAAGGCTATTTTTGCACCAATTCTATTCTCAGAGTTAATGTCAAGTTTCAAGTGTTAGAATCAAGATATTTAGTTCAAATTTTCAGGATAACTCCCTTAGTTAATATTTTCTCCAAAGAATATAAAAATTGTATATTTGCAGCCATGATTTTGAAATATGACACCAGTAAATATTAAAATTTAATTTTTCATATTTTTTTTACATATTTGAATTTAATAATAATTGGATTGTATTAATATTACCAAATTAATTATAAATATGTTGACACTATTTATTGTAAGATTTGTACGGCAGATTTGTAAATAAAATTGTTTTTATGATTTTACATGGGTTTATATATCAAAAAATTATTAAAAATTCTTTCAAATTTCAAAATGTGATTTTTCAAAAAGTACTTCAAATACAGGAAAATTGTGCCGTACAAATCTTATTTGTAACCTTGTTAAAAGGCTGTAAAAATTCCATGTCCATATCTCATTTCAAAGTTGGATTAAATTGGTATACAATTATGTAGGAAAACTGTTATTCTGTCAAAAATGTTGAAAACAAGCCATATTTGCACCCCTCTTTTGAAGTCATAGAGCAGTTTTTTGGGTTAATCTCACTTTTGACACCTCTTTGACACTCAAAGAATCTAAAAATGCATTTACAATAGCAGTCACTCACTCTGAATGCCAGCACCGCCTTGTCAAACTTTCCTGGAAAACAGCAAATAATGACTTTCCCTTTTCAAACATTTTATTAAAAGCTAGGGGACCTCTACCATAGTTATATACACTAAGGACCCCCCAACTTCTTCTTATTTGGTCAGTTTTTCAGAAGTTTTAACAGGCTATAACTCTGCAATGCCTTTGTGCCCAAATGTCTAGTTTTTTTTATTCCACAGAGAATGTTGACTACTTTTATATTTTAAATAGTTTTGTTGAAATTTATAGCTGACGCTCTAGCCTTTCCAACCACCTTAACACGTTAAAACATCAACATCAACAAGTATAACAAAAAAAATATCTGACACAACAACATGGGAAAGGCAGAACTTTGAGACTGAGGAGAAACCACACACTTGGGTTTCCAACAGATTTCAGGATCACAGCATTCAATAGACACCACATGATAGATCCGACTATGTCTAACCATAGCTTTCCCTTAACAACCAACACACGATTGAAATTTATCAAACACTTATAATATATAATGCAAACAAAGGCTTGAAACAGAAAAATAATTTTAAGGGACATAAACCTTCCCCTTATATGCATCACTCATCATCATAAATAGTCAGATTTGCAACCACTTTCCCCCTTATATAATTTTAAAACCACATTTTCTTTTGTTTTTAAAAGGATTTATTATGGTCTATGAAGTTTACTTCAGATGTCAGGTGATTTTAAATGTAAATGCAGTAAAAATGGTTAACCACTTGTTAGGTGTAGTGTCTGTGAATGAAGCCAGTTGCAAATGGAAAGTGGTTTAATGTGAAAGTAAATTAGTTTGTTCAGTTTATGCCTTAATTTCACTATAAATAACATTTTTATCTTAAAGTTATATAGGGAAATAATGATAACACTATTTCTGTTCCTTTTTTAAACCCCTATACCGTTATTTCATAGGACAGTTTTTTTTACATTACAATCTTAAAATGTAGAAAAACATTTTTCACTGGTTTAATATATTTCATTTGATGTCTTACTCAAAAACTAAGTTACTCTCTTATAAAAAATGTAACTTCAGCTGGTAAACAATAGAATTACCAACTTAAATCACTGTAACAAGTAATGTATGGACTTGGTGTCACGGATACTACGGCTGTCACAGACACTGCATTCGGCCCCTTTTTGATACACTGAAACAATACAAGTGGTAAATGGATTATATTTTTATAACATATAAGAAAGGCAAACAGGGCCACTTTGACTAATGACATCAGATCCCTACTATCTGAATATGGCTGAAAGTTATGAGGGTGTCATGGACATTACAAAATGTTGGGACAAAAAATGTTGGCAACTTTCATGATTTGTCATTCATAATCAGTACACTGACCATACAAACATTTAGTACCAACTAATAACAGTTGGTCTTCCAATCAAATAGATGTTTTAGGAAACATTCTAGAGTAATGTTTTCCAAGTGATAATAGAGAGATAAATCAATGTTGTTGTTAAAATATATAAAGGGTAACGACACACTAATTTCACCTTTTATCACGCCATTGCCATTCAAATCCATGCATTAAGATGAAATAACTTGCAAAAGAACGAAGAAATGCTATGTGATACTTTAAATATTCTTAATAAACGAAAAAATTAATCTAAAAGTTCCAAAAAGTGAGTTTACAAATGTGCCTTTTCAAAAGAAATAGCATAACGCCCATTTTGACCATTTTTAGGGTACTTTTCCACTACTCAGCTCAAATAATCACAAAAACTCAATTTTTCGAAGGGGCCTGTTTGGTTCTACCGGTTGTTTCATATTAAGAACAATTTTTCATTAAATTTTGCTCATTATTTTTTTATATTAGAGCGTAACATGTCGAAATCTGTCTAGACAACCCTGATTGTGACTGACCCGCAAGTTGTGTGGTAGAGTTATTGATATTATAGTCTTTCCACAAAAACGGGTATAACTTTGTGATGGGTGAAGAATAAGTCAAATAAAAGCTTTTCGGACATTATATTTTTACATGTCAATCTTTCAACACGCATCTCATCTATTGTATGCCAGGCTTGTACAGTCAGGGGAAGTGTACTACACGCATGGTTTATGTAATCTAGCCGCGCCTTGCATGCTTGAACTCGGAGTTCATAACGATCTGAAGTGGGATTCGATTGAACGTAAACCGTCAAACTGCCGGCAACGGTATTGTTCCGTCACTCCACTGATTGACACTCCTTCAATACATGTAAATGTTGTCATGCGGTGTCCTGTCTATAAAATATTTAAATTTAGTCAGCCAGAATTACAGTCATTGCCGCCATGCTGCATCATTCAAATTCACATTTAGCGGACATTACAATTTTCGGGAAACACAGAGTTCTGACTGCCAGTACAGCAACTAGGATTAAGAAAGTAACACACCGGCCGTTTGTGTCCCGGCCACAGTACTACATGTAACGGATGTTAACCTATTGCTAGCTGCAGTACAGTAGATCGAGTTCCTTTTCTGCAGCTAATTAACCCCTTGATCGTACCGTTGTAGGCAATGACCGTGGTCAGGGGAGCAAACAGATTACATCGCCAATGCTCAACCCATAACGTAAACACTATGTACAACCATGCCCAATAACCACCAACTCAAACACTGATCCCGGTCAATGTCGAGCCAGGCTTGTAAACATATATATCATACTTGCTCATATATGCAAATATGTGAACCTACAATAAAATTAAACAAACACGCATTAACATTGCGGCAAGTGTGAACTTAATCGGACAAACATTTAATGAACATAGATAACTCATTAATTTGAAATCCCCATTAGTGAATATATAACGCCTTTGAAACATTCAAGACTGAGATTCGAACGAGCATCGTAGATGCTCTATAACTCATGTTAATGTTCTTGCAACAAAATGCAGTTGGCAGTGCAGCCTTAGGGAGCCGTCATTATTTGTGGCCTGGGGGGGGGTCGGAGGAATCTGAGGGGGGGTCACTCAAAAAATCGAAAGCTACAAGGGGGGGTTGCTCAAAGTGGAGAACAAGAAAGGGGGGGCTACTCAATTTTGTTGACATGTATTGAAGCATTTAGTGGAGTATATATATATATATATATATATTATATATATATATATATATATATATATATATATAAATCATAATACAGGTGGTTTCAAGTAGAAACTAAAATCTCATTACACTATGTGTTTCACGTTATTGTGATCTTCAGACGAGAATGATCAGCTATTGACATGGCAAGCCTTATGTTAGAGGCTAGTACTGAGTACATTTTTCAGTATTTCCTGATTAAAGATTGATATACTTGCCTGATCATTAATGAGAAACGTCTGCTTTCTATATTCTACATTGTATAGGTTACTGATAGGGGAAAATGTGTAAAGCAAGCTTATTCTGATGCTATAAAGTTTAAAACCAGTTGAATGCCTTGACAACAAACCCATCTTTTATTGCAGGAAAATAATAATAAATAATAAATGTGAATAAATGTATGTCTGTCGCTATTTTTTCGGTTTCAAAAAATATAGTTGAAATCAGTGAACTGAAATATAAGTTTTGGAATACTGTCTCAGATTTATTTTCCTTTGAGTTTTTTATACGAAAAAAATACTCCCCAAGTGCCACCAAATAACACCATTTTAACCTCTATTTTTCAAAAGCTCCAATGGCAGGAGGGGGGACACCCCCCTCCTGACCTCCCCCCGCGACCGCTTATGCGATCTCTTGTGGTGCTTTCGCACCACATCTTCCCCCTCTTGAAAAAAAACCCTACAGAATAACTGCATGTCACCAGAGCACTGGATACAGACCTGTACATCAGCCCCTGCCACAGCAATTGGAACCTCCTTCCGACAAAGACCTATACCACAGGGTTTAATCAGGGTCTGTACAGGGCCTGTCGCAGCAGCAATCCATTTTACTGTATAGATATTTAACTTTCCCATATTTTTGGGGGGGGAGGGGGGGTCACTCAAATTTTCTGTAGCAGAGAGGGGGGTTACTCAAACACGTTATGGTTGGCAGGGGCGGTTACTCGAAATTTTGGAGTTTCGAAAGCAATTCCTCCGACCCCCCAGGCCGTATATAATGACGGCCCCCTTATAGAGCTACTCTCGTCACTAGTAGATCTACGCGGTGATTATGTTACATCGCATAGTAAACTGTGAGTTATACCAAAGCAATACTACGGAGCAAATACCTTCTAATTGTTCAGTACAGCGCCGCCATCTTTATAATCTCTGCCACTGCGATTGTAAATAGCAACATATCTTTCAAGATGGTGGTGCCAGAAAGAGAAGTTTCGATATCGGCAAACTGTGGATAGGAGACAAAAGGTAGAACATAAAACTATTGCGTTTTTGTTAGATATGCTTCCGCAGATATGTCGGATTATTGAAATACAGCTAGGGAAGAGTTACAGCCAATGATCACAAGATCGCGAAAGGTATGTTGATGTCGCGACGCCGAATTCTAGAACATGCAATTGAAGCATAGTATCTCTTGATGATATATGTGATATATGCAGTGTCGGATCAAGAATGCGGCTTGGCGTCACTGACGCACATTGTCTTTTGGAATGTCGAGGCGACCGGTTGAACCCTTAAAAGTGTGAAAGTATAGACGACATGATGTCGCATGCAAATACAAGGGAAGTCACAGTGTAAACAATTTGATATCACAAATGAAGTTGACCGAAGGTACGCGCACTGATATGATTGGCGGGTTGATGTACAGCGTTAAACGAACGTCGGGGATGGAACTTCCCCTTTGTGATTCCCCAGTGTTAGTTGCTCTCTCTGTGTACGCTGATTGACATGTTACAACCCAATACTAATGTAGTAACACATATGTATACAGTGATTGTGATTGTGAATCTGTGATTGGCTTAGTATTTATTTGATAGCATATTGGTAGATTCAGTTGTTGATCAAGTTCTACACGTCTGTTCAACTGGAAGCTTTAGTCAACAGACTTTTGTACTCCTGCAGACTCGCCCAAATCAACAAAGTTGCTCACGAATTTTTGTTCAAACTGTCAAGGATTACGTGTTTTTTTCAAACCGATATCTGGTTATAAAGGTGCAACAGCAAGGGAAGATGTCGAAATGCCGAAATACGTAAAAAGATGCATTTGGGAATCTCGCAAGCTTTCACCGAAATCGATGATGACAGTTCCAGACGGCGACGGCGATGATACGCACTTGCATGACGTCAGTAGCACTTCTAAAATTGATAAGGAGATCGATTAGGTACCACCGCCATCGAAAATCTTAAAAACCCAACACGAAAGTTTTGTTAAAGATGGTTAAATGATTTTTTCTTGGCCAAGTCATTCTTAGGAAGACGAAGGTATGAAATGCCAACTTTGTATTGACGGTTAGAGGAATAATACTTTCACTGAGGCAAAGGGGTGACAAAACTTTCGTTCTACAACACTGGATCACGTTTCGTATGCGGACCAGCAAAACGCATTGTCTAAAATGAGGATGAGGTCAGCTTTTCAAAGTTCGGCAAAGCATCACAAACAAACGTCAATGAGAGAGTTGTAATGGGATTGAGGTCAGTTTACTGAATGGCTTAAAATAATATCGCCATGCACAAATATCCGTCACTCATGACATTGATCGATCTTCAAGAATGTGAAAGAACCAAAAGCATGGGCGTTTGAAAGAATGCTACGTATACATCAAAGCCTACCGGACATGATTTCATCGTCGCGATTTCTGTGATTATTGAAAATGTTGTTGTTAATGTCCGTACCAGCCGTACGTAGCAGTTTTGATAGATAGAAGTGCTGACATTTCTGTGTCTAAGGAACTTAATGTGTACATAGGCGTTGCATCATCCATAGACTTTCAACCGCGAACTTACTTTTTGGAAATTAGCTGTTTGCAACTGGACGCAGTACAGCGGAACCTGTCTGTAAGAAAGTGTTTGCTGCTCTCGTAGCCAGCAATGTAATGCTTGACAAAGTGATGGCGATGGGCACTGACGGAGCGTCGGTAATGACGGGTTCTAAACGAGAGTCAGTGCTAGGCTGAAGGCAGACAATCCCTATCTCGTGAACACACGCCGCACTGCGCATGGTTTATCGATAGTTACTAGTCAGGCTGCTCCAGCAGTTCCATATCTCCATAATGTTTACAAAAATATCTGACCGAAATGATCTACTACTTCAGTCTTTCTGCTTTAAGCACATCAACTTGCAGTGCATACAGGACTTCCTTGATCTCAAAATCCAAATCAGGGAAATTCACGCCGTAAGATCGTTTGTTTTATACTGCATTGGATGCCCAGTACCGTACATGTAGCTGTGATGCCCTGGTGAAGGGGATTGAGATCCAGCAGCTTAGGGCTCGGGAAAAATCTAACAAAAGATGAATTCGTTACTACAATGTACTTTTAGATGAACTTGTGCAGTAGCCTACGGCCAGATTGTTAATTGCATCATGACTCACAGTCTCCGATAATACTGTCGCAATTGGCTTTAGTGGGAAGTGGTCACGTTTCACTGAAACTTATTATCAATATGAAGTGAAGTGACCGACCATGGTGTCAATAATGGTGTCTTCATATCATCTTGCATCTCATTGATTATGCGCCTACCTATTGTGGCCCATCGAAGAGTTTTAAAATTGAAATCTGAAGAAAAGTGGTCTCTTATGGACTACATTTTTATGTCATTTTACGCTGGGAAAAGTTATAGCGAATGTATTGACCATGTGTAGTTATTCGGCAGAACCCCATGAAGTTAAAATTGTATATTTCTGCCATTGTTTCTACAGGATTTCTTTCAAATAAATGAAACCATAGCGAAAAGGAATTAATGGTCATTAAAAGACGTTAGCTTAATCACTGATGTGGTGTTAAACGACGTCTAAAGGAAAATCCTCGATGCACAGAAAAATACCTTATTGAAAATAAACGAAATAGTAAAAGAAACCTTTGACGCGAATTAGCCATGTTAGGGGGTAGAGGAATTATTTTTCAGTCATGATGTGTTGTATCATTAGCTTAATTGTTGATGCAATATACGATAAGGAATGATGCAGCCCTTCCCTGAACAGGAATTATCAAATACCGTTGTGTTATATGCGGGCATTCTGCCATGATGTGTATAAAAGGTCTTCGTAAACGCTGACATCTGATATCGGCAATTATGGCACCTAGCGGGCCACCACGATTCCTGTACTTTTCAAATTTGCATTTTAAAATAAATCGTCTGACTATTGACAAGTGAGCATAAACTAACCTCTACTGTGCGATGTCAACAGAAGTTATTCTGAACTTACAAGATGGAAGAAAATTAATTGTGAAAAACAGACACATGTATTACATTAGATAGCATCGATAATGTACCTATGTTACAACTATCTGGTACAGAGAGTCTACATAAGATTGAATCCCACATATCGACTTCTGTTAGTAAAGACTCACATAAAACAAATCAGAATCCATTACGAATGTAGAGACTTTCTTTCCATTGTAGACGAACTTCCATTGCCATCGTCTAAGTTACTGCTTCTCCCATGTCTTGGTGTGTCTAGGAATTGAGCAATATAGAGGGGAACACCCTTTGTGTGTCGTACTATGGAAAAAAATTGATCATTTTTAACCATTATCCAAATTGTGGACTTCAACTTTAAAATTTACAATAATGAAGATGAAGTGACTTAATTCAGTCATACATGCATTAGATGGTTATCTAGTACATAAAATCACCATACCACCCGTTGTGCATGTTAATATCACGAGCAACTGCACCGTCAATGTCATTATATTCCAATGGCCTTGTATTATTTTGTGCAGGGATGATAGGCGAAAGGTACCGAGTAAACGGCCCCTCAACATATTTCATGATAATACAAAAAATGGCATATGATGTTTGGTCCGTATCGAGTCAAATACCTCCAAGTGTGTGTCCAAGTTTTTGTAACAACTACCTTCATACTACAAGTATATTTACAGGGTGAACTAAACATACCTAGTTTGGCCTTCTATTTAGTGTTGGAAGGCGTCGAAAATCACATTTATAGGTTTTACTTCCACCTTGGCTTTGTGTTGTCATTTTGTTTTACTGTCGGGAATGCGAATCTTTGGACTATGCACTGATACAAGATGTGCAAACTTGTAAAGGAAATAAGGTTGAAGGTATTGTCCGTGATGCAAGTAACAAGAGACATATTCTAGGTATAAAATTTTGGAATAATTACAACTCGTTCTGTCCTTCTATTTTGCAAAAGAGAGATTTTACAAGTTAATTGGGGTCACAAAGTTCAGGGTCGAGACATTAATACAGTTTTCGACATTGAAAACTCTTCAAGACACACATGCTTCACGTAAGCTTACAGGCTTTGCAATCACTCCAAACATAACTAAGTTGACTTTCACAACTAGTATGACATAATTGCCGCGTTTAGTTGGATAAAATTCCAAACACATCAGTTATCTTTGGCGTCTTTTCATTTCGGACAAAATCAAAACCTCTGTCGGAAACTTGTCATGTGATTATGTCAACTAGCATTACTTCAAAATGCACATCAACATGTTGTGATCAGAACATTTTTTGCAAATGTAATGAGCATATCCATTGGCATATGGTATAAAATATTTCGGGTTTGTTCATATATTTTCCCAATTCTTAAATAGATTCTGTGCAAATCGAATGACATTAGAGGAAATAATTTGCAGTGACATCGGTCACATTTCTATGGTGTACCTTTTAAAGATGCAAATTTTACCCAAACTTTATACACGGTCCCTCCACAAAACGGTCAAGAAACGCCACCAGTTTCTTTTGTTATAGTCCGGGTTTCGATTGGGCTTTCTGTTGATTTTAACTGATGGGGATAATCCCGGATTATCACGCGTGCGGGGGGAGGTGTTAACAGTTACGTGCATAAAATTATCGTAAGCAGAAACTTAATTCTCCCAGAATGCATTCTGATTATTGTCTGCGCATGCGTCTAAAGGCCAACGTTTGTTTACATCTGCCTGCCGTGGAGTCACGCAGCGTGAACTATGTCCAAGTTCGGAGACGAATCCATCAATTTTGACGACTCCCATGTTGATTGGGACTTCATTTTGGAAGATAAAAATCCTGCGTCAACACGTACTGCTGCGAAACCCAAGCCTTGCGTGGTCTTCCAATGTCCACAGTGTAGCAACGGATACAATCAGTTTGTATATAAGCTTAAATACCCATCGATGGCTGACCACGGTCTCTCGTGGGTAACATACGAAACCCATACACGACATGATTTGTATCTCACTTGATCCTCAATCAGGAAAATCCATGGCAGAGAGTTTGGCACCCAGGCTTAGGGAGGTCATGTCACCAAAATGTTGCGACACTTGTAGGGCTTCTAGATTCTCTAAATTTGGCAGTCTGAGAATTCGAAAGGTCGACAAAATCAAAACATTGGGTTCGGCAGTAACTTGTGTCTTTAAGAAAGAACAGATTCCGTCATGAACCTGATTGCCTACTTTTGAGAAGACTGAACGATCGGTAGGGACGCACTTGACACCTCTGAACGATCGATAAAGGAGAAAAAAAGGGGGAAAAAACGTGGCACTATTACCATAACGCCAACTCTCAATGGGTCGACGCACGGTCGACGGGAGCACCTTGCAAAATAAGGTCATCGTAAGAGTTCCTTGATTTCGTGCATTGAATTTTGTTGAAAACGATAAAAATTTCAAATCGAACTCTCAAAGTTTGGAACTGAGGAATTATCATGTTAAATCGATATCAAAAGGGAGTTAAGGAAGACATTTTAGGATTTTCCCATGTAATGCAGATACGACTCGTCGATCCCAAGCGACGCCATTTTGTTTTCAGTTGAAAATATAAACGCGGCAAAAAAGACAAGTTTTCTTGTCGAATTAGGTTTCAAAATAACAACACAACACGATTCCCTATTTTTTCGAAGTCTTTGCCTTGTTAGGAGGTGCATGACTTACTTTTTTGATGAAAGGTGAAAAAACAAACGGGGGAGTAAAATTCACAGTTTTTCCGAAATGCATGGCGTCGGTCAAGATCACCTCATGTCTGAACTCAGCCATAAAATATCATCCAAGATTTCTCGATAGTGACCTAGATCTTTAAGAAACTGTTTTACTCATCTTCTCACCAGTCTTCAAATACATGCGAAACAGTGCAGAAAGATGAAAATAAAGTAGCTTGATTGACTGAAAATCGTAGGATACCGGAGCGGGACCGTGTCACAAGACGCCACTGAAACAAGACGCTAACTTGCCTATGACGTCATTCGCTTCCTGCGTCCACCGCAACGCGGACTGTTGCAACTGTGTAGGTGATTAGCACCTTTGAACAAAAGCGTTTCTTGACCGTTTTGTGGAGGGACCGTGCTTTATACAAAAATTTGCTTTACTTAGTATGCTGATAGACACTATTGTCTTTTCTTCTCGCCATTGTGCATGCGACTGTGAAGCATTAATACAATACCTTCCAATGGCTAACTTACCCTACGCATTTTACAGCGTGAATCATGGTATTGTTCTGATGCAGTGTAATAACTAAATATGTGATCTGTCATCGATTTTTCTATTACACGGTCTTAAATTTAAAGTCTTCAAACTATATTTCGAAATTTTATATTTCAGGACGGAGACACACCTTTGGACATATTGGTAAAACGTTACAAAGAATATGTTAAGTTTCAGGTAAGTTAGGTGGATGTCTGGTAATAGCATTGCATATCATGTAAATAACATTTGAAATATATTTCAGTTTCTATAGTATTTTCTGATGCTTTATTCATACTACAGTACATATACATGCATAATTCTACGAGCGATAACTGTGAACCCGTAATGTGTTCCTATATCGTTCCCCTGGGAACTGTGAATATAGCAAACCTGCAGTGAGCAACATGACAATAGTTTGACATTACTGAGATATAATAAACGAGCACATTTACTTTCGGTCCCAGTGCAAACTAACATATATATAATTACACTTGTCACAGGACAACCGATATCTGCGTTTCATCATTCTACTGCTCAGTCTGGCACCTGTTGACATATCAGTAAAGGTAAATATTTATTAAATTAGAATATTATTTAAGCGTCACATTAAACTATAAAATCTTTTTTTGCCATGAATTCCATATTTATATCACATTTTCTTTAGTCCATACAAATGTTGACGAATACATGGTGCATTATGCAGCTTGCCTCTCATGTGATTTTAATTAGTTTGTTTGTATTTTATCTTTATATGCACAAAAATAGCTGATATATGTTAGCACACGCAATCTCCAATTTGCCAATACAAGATTTATTAGCCTGTTACTTAACAAAAATCTTGCCAAGTTATTTTATTATAATAATATTCAAGTGGTGAATGATATTATCGTTTGAATGACATCCTGTAATTGGCTAAAGCAATGATATGCAATTGTTTTTCAGATTAGGCTTCACCTCTTACTGCGTTAGTAAATGCGTTTCGACAAGGAAAATCGGGAAATCTGCCCCTAAACATCCAAATATGCAAATTTCATCAAAATTTAAACAAAACGGTGATTTTTGTTATACAAATTACGTTTTTATTACCAAAATGGTTACGTTTTGTTACAAATTGGGTTAGTGTTACAAATAGCGATAAGTTTTGTTTAAAATTCGGTTAGTTTTACAAATAGGGTCGATTGTTACACACAGGGGTGATATAATAGCCATGCCCGTCGAAATATCGTGATTAAACACACCGACCAACTATGTGCTACTCGCATGCACGTCCGTTATTACCGACCCTTGATACGAGTAAACGGAATAGCAGCTACCATATACATACCGGATGATTATGACTTCTCAAATAGACGTGGCTATAGACGTAGATTTAGGTTATGCCGTCAAACAAGTTTTAGATAAAACGAACAACCAAACACGGCGATATGGGTAAAAGTAAACAATGTCATTTAGTTTTGTTTTTTACACTTCGCAAGCCAGTATTTTTGCGCTCGGTAAATCTGGCCACGTATTATGTAACGACAGCTCTCACAAACACGCCGAGCTAGGATATATGTGTAACGTTTGTACAATTTCTCAAGATCAATGGATACTTTGTTTACACCTGTAATGTAATTTGCAGGATTGCTTGATTACAATACGGAGTTGTTAATTACTGTTCATTTGCTCTAAAAACTTTACCAGCTGTCTTTCCCCTCGATATGTATGTACACTCGATTATGAAAATTACATCCGTGTCGGATATTACATCAGACTAGCTGAGGCATTACTTATTCGATACAATTACTTGTAAAATGCATAAGCCTAGATTGTTCCCTCTCGACATAATTATACGGCATTTATAATTTGGTTCTTCTACGTCACAAAAAACCCGCGTCTATGTCATCAATTTCAATACGTTTTAATCAATACGTTTAAGCATCGATCGTCCATGTGCTCGTCAATGTAAACAAACAATATGACGGCCGACAATTTACCCCTCAATCGAAATACGTATATACATACCTGACTTCAAACTTTATTCCAAATAAGGAATAGAAATCAATTCATGCAACCATTTTGTTCTAGTTTTTTTAGCTCCACTGTCAGCGACGAGGAGCTTATTGAATAGGCTGAATTTCCGTCGTCGTCGTCCGTCGTTGTTGCGTCTGGCATCCGTCAACGATTGCCTTCTTCACAGAGACCGCAAGTCCGATTTATTTGAAATTTGATTTGCAGTTCACTTGAGGTGATTTCACACAAGTTTGTTCAAATCGTTGTGAAATTTGCATATTTGTATTTTTGGCCCACATTTTTGCTATTTTGATAAACAAATCTTCATCTCATAAACCACCCGTCCGATTGCTTTGAAATTTCATACGCAGTTTACTTAGGGTGATTCCAGTGAGATTTGTTAAATCGTGATGAAATTTGTATATTTGTATTTTTAAGGCATTATGTTTGTCATTTTTATCAAAAGAAATTAAGGCTATTCTTCTTCCAAACCACAGGTCAGATAGCTTTGACATTTGGTACAAAGTTCCAAGGGATGATCTTTGTCACATTTGTTCAAAATGTGCAGAAATATGCAAATTTGTATTTTTAAGGCAATATTTGTCAGTTTTGGTCAAAAAATTGATATATTGAAATTATGATTAAATCTGCAATTTGTCTGCAATTTTTTTTTCGGGAGCAATTATTGCCACTTTTGGTCACAAAATTTGATTCTCAAACAACTACTCATCAGATAGCATTGGTTGAAATGTTCTTAGAGATGATCTTTATCTGATATGTTAAAGTTCTGAAAACATCTTCCATTGTGTATTTTTGCAGCAATTTGTGCCATTTTTGTCCGGCCACTGAATGAGCTATAAACTATTTCCGCTTCCTTCATCTACACATATGTCAAAAATAGTTGTTCTTTACATAATGCAGTGGAGCTACATGTATAACGGCCGCCAGGTTGCCTGTTTTGTTTAGTTATGTTACCTTTGTGTAGTTTCATGTTCTTTCCAAGACCCTATTGACTCTCCTTCGGACGGTAATGTCATTGACATTTTTGCTACAATAGGGTCGCACAGTAGCCTTCAAAGGCATTGAACATCAATGTATTAACGGAGCAGGATGACAAAAATCCCAACGAAAATAAAAACGCTGGATTGCTACGCATGTAAATTCCACAAGTTATGAATGAATAATGTTAGGAAAAAATACTCGTTTAAAACACGGAACGGTTTAAAGGAACTACATTTATTTGCAAGAAACAACAAATTCTTAGCTTTTGCATGTTAATCCGTATTACTCTGCGATATCTGTCTTCTTTCAGTTCGGAAATACTCTTTACGCAATGACCGTAATACCACAAATCGATGATCTTTAGATCACATGTATTTTCTTTAACTACAACAGGAGACATGGCTGAGTGAGGCGTACTTATGTCTGTAATATCACCTACGTGGTGACTTTAGATTTTTAGAAAGTGTTTGCTTTTTTGAAGTGTAATCTCAATATGCTGTTTCTCCTAAACAGAAACGTTTAAAGAAGATCGGAAAACTTGGAAAGTTTGTGATTGACTCGCCCGATATGGATACACAATCCGTTGATATTTGTGATGAAAAAACGTCCAGCACATTGACATCAGGGTACAAGAATGGTAACACAACGTCAGTCGTGGTTTTCAGTGACAACACAGCAATGTCAAAGTTATCTGATAAGTTAATGAAGGAGCATGTACTAAGTTCAATTATTTTATTTGACGTTGATATGAAGAATGTAAAAAAGGTACCAAACTCTCATGCAGTATGTTTGTTCAGTGTCAGATCATTTGATCATGAGAAGGTCATGTCGTGGCCTTTGCAATCAATCAAAATTTTCCAATGTGTTGATAGCATCATACGTGTACCATGGTCTATCAAATTGTCTTGTTCACTCGATATTCTTAATATAAGCCACTGCAATCCCAAGGTTGAAAAGCGCACTCTGGCTTCTCACGAGAATAAAATGAAATATATCCACATTGCCTGTGACAGTGTAAAACAACTGTTTCTAAATGACAATGGTTTGACTGTGCTACAGGAAGATATTGGTTCAATTTCAGGATTAGAAGCCCTAAACGTGAGTAACAACTCGATACAGAGAATACCGCCATCATTGTGTAAATTGGCTGATATCCAAACTTTAAACATAGAGGGCAACCCTTCTGTTAACATCCCCCCTGACATAATAGGGAAAGGCGGAGACGCCGTTTGCAATTATTTGAAGGAATATTTAGATTCAAACACCGTGCTAAAAAACAACGTCAAAGTGATACTTCTTGGTCACGAAGGTGCAGGTAAAACAACTCTTGTAAAAGCAATTATAGGAGGCGACGCAAGAAATGTTGATAAAACCGATGGCATCGCAATTTCTAAAATGCGTCTTGACAAAAATGATATAAATTTGACTTTCTTTGACTTTGCAGGGGATGTAGATTTCCTAGAATCACATTGTCTATTCATTACCGACGACAGTGTGTTTCTACTTGTATTTGATCTTAGTAAATTTGCCATAGGAAACTCAATAAATGAAATATCGAGTCTACATCAAATTGGTAGAGTGAGATTGTGGCTTCAGACGATATTTACATATGCCCCAAATTCGTCAGTCATCCTTGTCGGTACCCATGCTGATGCAAAAATGTTAACGAAAGATGTACTCGATTTGATTTGGCAAAGGTTTCATGACACATTCCGTGTGATGAAAGAGGCACATCGCTTGTCCTACAAGAAAAATATTCGCAGCGATTGTTTAGTGTGTCATATCACCGGTGCGTCAGACAGGAAAAGTAGGTATGGAGGGATTGCTTGCTTTGTGAGTGTTGAAGGTGGTGATGAAGCAATCGTAGGTCCAGAAGAAAGCAGTTCTGAAAAGAATATCATATCATCTTTCCCTCATATAGTAGGATATTTTGAGGTTTGTAGTACGAAGAATTCCCAAAGGGAATGTTTTTGTATGGGAACAAAAGCATAAATCAAGTTAAAATAGAATTGACAAAAGTGTGCGAAAACGTGATTGAGAATGATCCTGTTATCCCTGAGAGATGGCATTTATTCCGGGAATCGCTGAAGTCTGAGCAAATGAAACGTAAAAACCCAATCATGTCATACAATGAATATCGAAAACTTGCAAGTGTGATAGGAATTGCGCAAGAGGTAGCGCTGGATAATGTGACAAGTTTCCTGTGCAGCCAGGGAGAAATAGTTGCATTTCCTTCAAAATCAGATGATGATTCCGGTGGCAGTATAGTCATACTCGACCCTCAATGGCTTGCAAATAAATTAAGAACATTAATAACGTATGAAAGGGAGGGTCAATCTAAGGAGGAATACATCGATGAAAGAGGTATCTTGTCAAGGGAGAAAATGAAAATGTGGATAGATGAGGATAAGGATCATCGCTCATTGCTTGAAGTCTTCGAGGCAATGCATGTTTGTGTTCCATTTAGTGAGGCAAGTAAAACCGCTCAAGGCGATTCAAGTCGGTCTTACTTGTTCCCATGCAAGTTGCCCGTGGGTCAACCAAGTTATGATGATTGGTTTCCAAAAACGAAAGAAAAGCAAGCTAGTTTGCTTTTCCAGTTCGTCTTTCTTCCACCTCTTTTTTTCTGTGATCTGATTGTCAGCTTGCATGACATGGCTATGTCAAAAACAGATAAAAAGCCAAAATTCACAAGAAACAATATTGTTTTCCTTTGTTATGATATTCCTGAACGCTGTGAATATTGTGTGAAAAGCAAACGTGAAAAATATACTACTAGCGTTCCGCATCTCGTGCGCTTTGAGATGCTCTATCATAGTAACAGTATACTTGCCAGTGTCAAAGGATCCCATCCTTGCTGTGTGGTTTGTCATCTAGGTAAGGTCTTGAGTCGTGTTAAAGTAAAGCCGTTGTACAGGTATGTTGTGATGAATTCAACAACATCGTTTGCATGTCCTCACTGTATTTCAACTCGTCAATTCGAAATAGGTGAAATGACAAATGGTGGAAATAGCTATATGTGTTCCATTTCTTATGATCACAACTTTGATAGTATGGAGAAATTGTTGTTATGGCACGGTGTGGACAGAATAGACTTCACAAAGCTGATGAAAGACATACATGACGACAGACATTGTCCAGGTTACTTCGTAATGTTACCACTTAACCTAGGTAGCATGTCAGTACTTGATCAGATTGCTCACTGGGTTCAATCTCACTTCTATGATGGCTATGCAGTACACTTACTGTGTGAATGGCCAAATCAGCTACACTTCATAAATTATCCAGGATATCGGATTAGAAATGTCAAAGGGTTCATTAAACAATACGGCAAACATGTGATAAGAGTTCTGAATATTGTTCAGAAAGTTGGTTATTTGCTGAATTTCGCCCTTGGTCCACAAGCTGCTGCGCCTGCATCAACAGTGGCTAATGTTGCAAAGGAAGCAAATGCCCTTCTTTTGAAAGTTGTCAATGATTTTTGTAACCAGTATCCTGACCTTGGAATAATTCTAAAAGAGACAAAGGAAGAGTCAACGAGGGGATTGGAAAAGAGTAGGAAGGGCCTTAAACGTAGGGAGTTCCAGCGATTTCTCGGCAAAAACGATGAAGATGGTCAATTTGGTGGGTTGTACCCCATTAATCATGGTGAACGTATTATTTGGGTTTGTGAGGAACATGGAAAGATTTACGAGACCCGTTAAAGGCTTTGTACCATTTTGAAAGCAGGTTCTGCTAGCTTGAGGAACGGACATTGATTCAAAATTTTCAATTTGCTATGATCATAAAACATAGGCAACGACACAAAGGAGAACGATATACGCTGTGATACACTTTTATTCAGGCTGTATCATATTACATCAACTCGACAATTTATTTATGAAATTTGATTATTATTATCAAACGTGCAGTTAAGAGTGCAGTAAAATAATTATATGAGAAAACCGAATCCGATGATTTATGTAATATTACATAAACGGCAGTATACAAAGATATTTTTCAATCTTTCTGTCATGAAATACACAAAAATGTCATGTTTTCAAGAAGTACATAGGCGCTAATTATGGTTCACAACGCAACAATCCTTCGCATTTAAAATGCAATCGAGAAATGTGCCTTTCTGATATGACATTTTGATAGATCATGGTGATAGAAGCCTAAATTGGTATATTTTATTCTCCGAAATATACCGTGCATCAACAGAAATGTCAGTGTTTGAATGTATCGATAATTTGTATTTTGCAGAAATTTAAGAATTTTCAGGTCGGTGTCCCCGTTTGATGGCTTCCGTTTTAGTACTACTTTAACCATGACATTTGCGGAGGATAGTGGACATTCAATTGGTGTGTCTTTGTGAATTTTAGAATTTGTATAATTTATTGTCAATTTCTTTAATCTAATACTGTTTGTATAATCATCAATTATTCTTAGCGATTCGGTTGTATTTTGAAGCTAATTGCAGACCTAAACTACAAATATTGTTAAGTAAAAATTACATAGATCTCATGTAAACGATCGTGTATTTCTTGAATGAGAATAATTATTTACGCTAACTTTAATTTCATTTTATCGATTCACTACTATTGGACAAATTATTACTCATAGTATGCAAATGTTCAAGAACAAGCGTTTATTGCTGAATGTTGATTAAAACCTTTACAGAAAACCAAATACAAGAATTCTCCCGGTGCCAAGGATTGATTTCACCATTTCTATAAAGTAAAATATGGTTGTTTAGAGAGAGCACAACATTATGCTGTACTGAAAATTAACTAAACATTGCTGTTTTATTTTGAAATTCTGACGGCATTTTTCGTACAAGAAAGAACCTTTACATTCTACATGAAACGTTTCTTCATTCTTCCCGTTCATTTATTCGGTGAATTGAGTTGATGGCGATGGTGGTTTGCAAGAATAACTTACAAATAATCATTTCATCAACAGCATTCTAAAAGACATCTAAAATGCTTGATGAAATGTATCAATTTATTTTTTTTCACTTCAGAGGAAAGTGACCATTGTCTTGAATCTCAGCTGTCTTCCATGCACCATGTTCTATACCTTCATCTGCAAATTGCTACGTCTCATTTTACGCGTTTTTTGAGTTCACATACACTAAGCTTGTTCGACCGATTTCATAATGCACGACACCATTTAAAAAAACACAACACAGTGCCGAAATAATCTAATCAATCCGTTTAATCTACTTTGCTTGTTAAACAAGGTTTTACAAAGGTGAATGATACGTTGGCAATTGTGATCACCAAGCAATGTCGATGAAATATTTTTCATTTGTAAAAGTAACGAAAAGACTATTGTGCTATTTTAAGGGAGTACGCGCCTCGAAAGTTAAAGCCTTAAACTTTTGCTCGGTGACAAACTTGCCTGAATGAGACTTTCAACCATTATCTTTCAAAATAAACAATAAAGATCAGGGGTAACCGTACAAAGTTTTGAACCAGCAAAAGTAATTACCCGACATTTTGCGATATTTGAAATTCAAAATGGCCGCCATTCCTGTGTTAACTATAGAGGAAACACAATTTTTTTTTAATTTTCGAAAACCTAAGCCGGTGAAAAATTTCTTTCTCCAAGAGCTTTAAAACGACCCCCACAAGTGGTAGTTCAGCAAAAAAACTGTAGAAATTTGAGAGTCCGAGTATTTCTTCCCGAGGCACGTTCTACCTTAAGGTTATTTTGTTTGTTTTGTCAGCGAGAATGTATTTCATTAGCTCTTAGTCGTATTGACGGTTTCAATTAAATTAGTCGTTTGTTTAATTGCAAAGAAAACAGAAGAGGTTCCTACGTCCTTATTGATGTTGCCAAGCAGGGCTTTATGAGGAGCATTGCCTATCTTTTGAATTTATATACAGTAAGAAGTACTACAGGATTGTACACCCAGTCTGTAAGGCACTAATGTACGCCCTTTATGAAATTATTTTAGTAGATATTTTATGTCTAGTGTGTGTACATTTATTATGATTCTGTAAACGTTCGATTTATATATACGTTTTACATACTATGTTTTTAAAAATCATCTTGTTTTTTATATACCTGCCCTGAGGCGCAATGAAATATAATAAAGTATATGAGTGTTCCCATGAACATAGGTCTATAAACACATTATTTTTTCGTTTCCCAAGTGAAAAATGGAGCTTTAATTTTGCAATAAGGGAGCCGTCATTATTTTTAGTGTGGGAGGTTGGAGAAATTTCAGCGGAAACTCTGAAATGTCGAGTAATCTCTCTGCCAACGCTGATGAATTTGAGAACCCCCCCCCCCCCACATAAAAAAATAACTGCCCCCCCTTCAAAAACTTACACATCAAGACATGTATTTGTAAAATTTAAAGTTTACATTTACAAAAATCCAGCAATGGTAAAGACCTTACATATCCTAGTGTACCCTAATAGATTATCATCGGTTATCCCATGGCGGTTAAAAAAGATGAAACCAACAAATTTGAATTAAAAATTGCCAATGAAATATAAATGTAAAAGCCAACGCTATAACCAGTATCCACCAGATAGTATTGTTTAATTTGGATGGGTATCATGACAAGGTTTTGATTAAGATATATAACAAGGCAGAATTTGAAAGTGCAGCAGGGAGAACACATTGGAACCAACAGAGTTAATCCAAACCTGTCAGCTTCAATATCAGGATTAAAGAGGACCAAATTTTTTTAACGAGGACAGTGTTTACTATCAATGCTTTCTCAGACTTTATGTTAAACTTTAACTTTTCTCAATTAATGACAGCAAGTGCTGATCTACATAAACAATATTGTTACCTCTTTACACCTCCAGGTATTGCTATCATCTCAATCTGAACGTCTTAAGCACTAATATTTTACCAGACGGAGTAACGTGATGGTACTTTTAATTTTGTAGACTGCCTTATGATTTTTCTATCGAAGGCCACGTAGCTTTAAGCAGATGTTGCATTATCAAGAGCTGACCCGGGCGCAGAGCAAATTTTGCTATGTGAAAAAGTGTGATGTCGTCTGCTTCTGTTGACATGGCAGTGTTCAGTGTAACAAACAATAGACACGGCGCTATTATGACTCCGAGATCATGAGAGAAATGAATTGTAAAAACAGGAAATGTTTTGTAAGGCCAGAGAAAAAAATCTTGCGCATCGGATTTTTTGGACCAAGGTCCAGAAGCTGCGCGTTAAAGTTTTATCTTTTTTAGGCCAAAGGTAACCGTGGTCCCTCGGACTTTTTAGCTGGGATGCAGAAAACCACAATAACAGTAATCTTTTCCCCTTTTAGGCTAACCAGAATGTATCAGACAAGATACACTGACACTGATTATTGAATCCAACACTATATTTCTCGACAATAACATAGGGAATAACATATTTTATCATATACCCATGACCGTATCTGTGTCTCCTCTGACGCGTCGTGACGTGGAACGTAAAACATCAGTCTGATACGGCACGTTATACGTCATCAATTGTTGTTTATTTCCGATTTTGATGTTATGATGTTCATCTTGCATTTAACGATCAAATTCATCTTTTTTCACTTCAATCAAAATTTATCAATATAAAACGAAACATATTACTAGTACATATGAATTTAACGTTCCTTTATTTCAGATCTAAAGAGAGTTACAGGACAGGTTGTTGTAGAAAATTAAAATTTGATGTTTACAATCTGTTGTATTTCGCGCTACTTCGTCGTTCCTGTTTACGTCAGCCATGTTTCAGCAAGAGTTATTAAAGTGAATTCAAACTTACAATATTGTCCGTGTAATAATTATCCATCAGAACACCGGGACGGAGACAAGAATAAGTAAATTGGCTCCATTTCTTTTATGAACTGAGGTAAATTGCGCTGAAATAATCATGTTTAGACTGTATACACTCGACACGATGCGATCGACGACTTGATCAGCTGTTGTAAACAAAATGTATCAATGCGCTCATACCAGCAGCAGAATATAAAAACATAGTCCCGTCGAAAGACTGACAAAAACTAATAAAATTTCTTTATTTTTAATTACCTTTTACATAAATATACGGTCATGGCTTACGATAAATCGGTTATCCCATATTATACAGTTGGTATTTACACAACATACATATTCTGAGTATTTCAACATGATTTCAGAATAAAACTGATATGCACGGCAAATCACTGAAATCCAACAACTCAGTATTAACCTTCAATATCTTCCTGCGAGAACCTAGCATCTGAGTTTTATTTCTTTCAATTTACTTCGGCCCCATGTCTTTGTCTTTTTACCGCTTTGTCGAAACATTTTACACAATGGTCTAACATCTGAATGGA
The DNA here is from genome assembly GCF_041260155.1 of Ptychodera flava. Lineage (NCBI taxonomy): Eukaryota > Metazoa > Hemichordata > Enteropneusta > Ptychoderidae > Ptychodera > Ptychodera flava. The sequence goes on along the minus strand of NW_027248355.1, from coordinate 352,771 downwards.
GAGACATAGTGGTCGTTCAGAAGGTTTCTCTTGTTCTGCTTCATAGAAACAGCAAGCTGATAATGTTGTTGCACTAGTACTGTAGTAAGGTGTTTCCTCTTGACTGGTACAGGCCACTGCTTGGCGTACAACAACATCACTATATGAATTTGCCGAAATATTAAAAAAATCCAAATCGGGCAAAGTAGAAGCGCGAATCCGGTGAACAATATATTTTGTTCATTCTGGCCTAATTGATAAATATCAAAACTCCATATTTGACGGTAAATATATCTTGCAGTGAAGTTTAATTAGTCCCCCTTTATGTATTGAGCTTACCGAATGCGGGTCAATGGTGTTGGGTAGGACGAGGTCCTAACACTACTATTGTAATGTTATGCACTATTTTCCGTGATTTTGATTCCCCCACCGTTCCGCTTCATGCAGACTTTCGACCAAGACAATCTTGATCAATAGTAACATTTAACCATCACAACTGAAGGAAATATACAGTTTTGACGACAATAGGGCAAGTGGAGACTTTTTGTTCACCGATTTCAACGGGAAAATGTACAGGTTGTGTGTTATGACTTGAATTGTCCAGTAAAAAACAGTAGCAAATTCAGGAAAAATTGTCAAATTGTAACTTATTTTTCTTCCTCTTGTTTTTTTTCCTAAAAAGGTAACTGTTTCTTGCTATTTCTTACTCCTCGATATTACTAATACAGACCGAAGACGATGTCCTCGTTACATTATGGAAGAGAAATGTGTGACTGTGATGAGAAAGTGTATCGTAACTTTCTCACCAACGGTGAGACTTTCATGTCATTTTACCAGGTGTGAAATATCTTGAAATTCTGACTGGTCACGTGACTTTGAGACTTTGTCTTGAATCTCACCAGTGATCAGCGAGATTTTCGAGTCTTGCCAGGGATCAGGAACTAGTACAGCACGTTTATAAGTATAGGAAATCTACCCATGACATTGACATTTTTAGAGTGTTCTGAGACCTGTTTGATATATACACGTGTTAATTTGAATGCTTATTAACTCAAAAGCTTGTTTTGTCTAAATTGACAGTATTTAGTAGTGGCAAAATAATCCTTGATGAAGATTTAAAAATACAGCGTGTTACCATTTACACGGCAATATTTCGTCGGAGTGCTCAGACTTCGTACCTGCAAAATCATTGATGATGTACGCTTATATATAATACACAAATTTAAAATTATCGAAAATATTATTTTAGACTTGAAACTTTTCAGTTGATGAAAATTCGCGCATATTTTCAGTGCTTGCTTCGTGCGAAATCCGTGGAGATTGAAAGTTTTTGTTTTCCATATAATACGTGAGTATACTTGTGGAATAATTATCGGGTTATAACATTAAATGTATAATGACTAAACCTTTGATCAAATCGGCGCCGTGGTTGCAATGGTTTAGAACTCATAATTCGTACGAGTTTTAAAACCACGTGCACAAACGCTCGCAGAAAGAACGTGTATTTCTATTATGCGATTGTACTGATTGTACTCATTGATTTGTACTGCAATCACGAGATTTGTGTGACATTCCGAGACTGTCGAACATCGCGCATTCCCTTCCGAAGTGAATGCATCGATGTTGTTGTAGCAGCAGCAAAAAAACAACAGAAATTTGTGTATTCGTACGTACTATATTCGGCGGGAAACACTTTTCCCTAGAGTAAGTTCTTCTTTGCCTTTGAAATCACTTTCCTCGAAGGGTTTATGTTATCCAAGCGTTCATCTTATCTTTGTACCAGCATAATTCTCAGTATTGTGAGGTGAGTAACATCCGATTGAAAACTATCCGTATGACCAGCACTGACGATCAGATTATCGATTTCATCGATCTTTCGTTCCGTATCCTTAACATCAATGCGGTCGCACGTTTATATTCGGTAAGGATTCGGTACACATTGGTTATTTTGACCGAACCTTCTAAATTTTTTTGCATAGAGACTGCGTTTTATTTGCGGTTAAATGTAATCGACCACATTGGGCGGAAATATTGCACAGGTTACTTTTCCTTCGTTCATTTTTTTTCAATTCTAAAAGAAAAGTACCTATGTCCATAATTCTCCATACACCTGAAAGGATTTCCCTTGCAGTGAGATTGTACCCTGACAAAGTCACCGTTTACTGACTAAAAATAAAGGCTTGTAATAAGCAATGGATAAATTGATTACGTTGTTCATGTGTAAAATATACATTTTCTATTTCAGATTAAATAGAGTTGCGTGATTCCAATTACCGTGTAGTATTTTGTTCAGATTATAACATTTAAACAAAATTATAATATTAAATAGAAACCCTTGTTTGAGACTTTTAACTCAGTGGTTTCTTTAACGTCTTTTGATATCTGCCTTAACTATCCATTAGCCAGGAAGTGTAATCTACAAAGGCCACAATAAGGTTAAGTCAAACCATGGACTGTTTCGTTCTTGGCAGAAAAGTTTAATCGAACTGTGCACGTGTTTTCCTACAGACTTACGCCTTGCAAAGAAGATAAGATTTGTCAAAGTAACGTTTCAGTGTTTTCTAGGATCGAGCCATTACAACTACAGAGGTTCGAAAATCTTTGGTGCCGATAGAGTCTCTTTGGACGGCCTTAGTCGCCCCGTTACATCGTAGAGTTCAACAGTAGGATTTCCAATACTTTCAACACTTCAAATTGAGTAATCGGCCGATCTCGTAAACTACCAACATTGCACCGCATATCCGCTTTCAAATCTCATTTTCTAAGCATGGCATTCTATAACGTATATATTGTATATACAGAGATTAATATAAACATGTGTTATATCTGCGGCCGATAGGAAGGCTCCCCATTCGTCATTCTCATATGCAGAATTCTGCAATTACAAATCCCAAAATGTCCTTCAAAATGTCATGTTCTCAGTTCTCTATTTTTCAGAGGATCGAATATTTTGTGAGCCAAGTGCATGATGCAAGTTTGATTAGACTCTTTCATAGTCCTCGTATACACACTGAGGCTGGTGGTATAGCTAGTGTTTATTTGTGTTTGGCCGTTTATCTTCAATTATCGATCCGTATTATGCACCGTAGAGTTCAACAAGGTTCCTATTGATTACTACACCACTAAAGTTAAACAGGCATGCAACACTGTTGGAACATTACTGTAACAGTGCTGTACAGCAGGAGTGTAACGGCAAAGTAACCGCACCCATGTAACATGACTGTTGCTTGTGTACTGGAACAGTACTGTTGTAGCAGCACTGCAACACACCTGCCCCAGCATCGCTGTAACAGCGCTGCTGGGGCAGGTGTGTAACATGGCTGTCACAACATTACTGTAACACTGCTGTTGGAGCAGTGCTGTTACAGCGCTGCTGGGACAGGAGTGTTGCAGTGCTGTTTCTTTAATGTAACACTGTAATCATAGTCACCACCTTTTGTACTATTCACCTGATACCATGTAATTCTAGTTATTATATCATGATTTTGTTTTATTTGTTGTGACGGCATAATTATCTGTGCTCATTACTGACTTTTTCTTACCTTTTCAGCCGTATGCTGATAAAATATGATACGTAGAAATAAAGAAAAACACACACTTTCAACACAATACATGATTTCTTTCAAATTGTTTATCTTTATTAGTAAATACAAATAGTTGTCATTTATTCATTAAAGTGTCTGATGTGAACTTATGTCTTACAGAAAAGTACACAAAAATACAATGTGTAGTGATGCCACATCCAGCCCTTGGGCTTATAAGACACTGAAATACATTTGAGTTCACATTACAAACTAACAACAACAATTTGGTTTAGTGAGGACTCTCCAGAGTTTATACATACATAGCTTCCTTTCTTTCATTCTAAGCTTCAATTTTATACTGTAATTGCAAATTATGGCTGCATTCAAAAAGGGTTTTTCATCTTCAAATGCCAACCAATACAAAATCACACATTCTGGCCAATCACAATAATAAATATAAAACAGGAAATGTTGTTGAATCCAATATTACAGCTTTACAGAGCACTATTTTATGGTTAGAATGTAAGTTCATTAGTTAACAAATGAAAACCTATTCAATCTAAAAATTTGTATGACTCCTCATGGACAAAAGTGTCCTTCTTTGTATTTTTTTTACACGACATGTGGTGTACTCACAACAATGAACAAATGATTGGAGATTAATGATACGGTTTGAGTTAATTATTATATTTTTATCTGATAATTTAAATATTTCACAATTATAATGATCATATCTCGCTGGCTGGCATGGTGATAGTGTTTGTATGCATATTAAACTCAGATCTTCTTCTTTTCCATCTGCAGCAGTTGCCACCTTCACACATCTCTGTAGTTTACCATAGGACTACATACAAAAGAAAAAAAAAATACTTTACTTGAATGATACCTGGTATAAACAGAATTAAGTGTTAGGCAAGGTGTGATAACAATAGTCACATTGCAGTATTTCATGTACATTGCATGAAACTCTTGATTGCACAATAATTGTTTTATGCATATGCATATCACCTGAAAAAAAATACAAGTTTGCCATGTTTGTCATAACACTTGTAAATTGGGATTTTTATAATTAAAAAGGTTTTAGACTGAATATTTGAATTGAATTTGATATTGTATACACACAAAGAAGTTACCAGTGTGTAGACTACGAAAAAGGTGTTAGATTAATGATGTTGAAAAAAATTCAGAGATTACTTTGTTTGGGTTAACTTTCATATCAGGTCATAAAACGGCAGGTTTTATTTTTGCATGTGCAACATGGAAAATGGCAATACCTATGCAATATTATAAAGCAATATTTTAGCGTGTATTTGCTATATGGGAAATGCTTTACCGCCATATTCCTCTTAGAGAAAATATCTACCTACTGATAAGAATAAAACATACTTTTCCATTTGAACTTGAATAGCTCATAAAAGCACCACAGTTGACCAGCCCATTCTCTGCTTGAACCGCCTTAAAGTTGGTTACATGTATGTTGTCAATGGAGACACTCTGATCAACCAGATATCTGGAGATGAAAAATTAATTTAATTTAAACCATACCCACAGAATGTAATATCTTGCACACAGGGTTTATTTTTATGCAACACAAGAATTATATTTGAATAATTTATCTCGGTTGGATAATAGCTGAAGAAGTACGGTATGCTTAAATGTATTATGAAAAATACATTACAGTGAATTGTTGGATCAAAAATGACAAGATTTTACTTCAAAAATCCATACGTGCAGGAATTTGACCAGAGAATACAACAGACAGTGACTGACAACCACCTAACCTGACTGATAAGCCCATTATTGCTGACAGCTTAGCTAGTGAATACAACTGACCTATATCACAGCCTGTCAAATGACCCTTCAACCTTCTTTGTTAAGCAAGAGAACTACGATTGAATGTATCAAAAAACATAATTCTGGGAAAGAGGTTATGATGATGGCCAATTAAAATAAAAAGAGATACTGCATATAATACAGTTAAAAAACCCTTGAGCCAGCTGCTGGAAATGACTTAGGTCAAGTGTGTTTGCTTTGACAGCCACAATCAATTTTTCAATCGCCACTGACAATAAGAACATGTCAAAATAAAGGTAATCATTTTAACTGTTTCCACATGCAGCGTTCAGTTGTTTTTAACTGAACAAGACAAACTGCAACATGTGTTTTGATATGGGGTTCTTATCAACAACGAAAAAACACAGCTGACTGCAGTCATTTCCAGCAGCTCAAATGATTGTGATTGTATTGTCATCATGTTATGCCCTGGTAACTCTAATTGATAAAATTGACAAATGATATTTCACCTCATTAAATTGGTAAAACAGCTGTTATCTTCATTAGCTTCCATATCACAAGTTCCTACAAGCTGTTGATAAATATGAGAAATAGATTAAAAACAAGATTTAAAGATATGATTTTTTACCCTAGGGCGACAGTTAAAACTTGAATAAAAAGTAATAAATTATGTCGAAACATGACATTTTACGTAAATTAAAGAAAAAATTCGAAGGGGCATCAAGCGGTTACACTGATATCAGTCCAAGTGCAAGACAGGTGTATCTCCTATGCTAGAACACAGGAGTTACACGTGTCTTGCACTAGGCCATCAATTTGTCCATTTCGTCATGCTGCTAGAGGGTCTGAATGGTGCCATCTCTGGAACAATATTGCAAAGACAGTATTTTCAAGAAGTTACAATTTTGCAATCGCAATTTGTATGCGCAGCAATGGCCATGTAGCAATGTGAATGGGTTCTATGCTGTGCTTTGTTGTTTTTTGACCAAATATTGGAAAAATTCCCCCAAAATACAATTATGCAAATCACCACAATTTGAACAAACTTGAAGGAGGTAACTTCAATGAACCCCCATACCGAGTTTCAAATCAATCCGACTTGCAGTTTCAGAGAAGAAGATTTTTGACTAAAAATGGGAAAAATTACAAAAAAATTCATGAAAAATAGCAAATTCAAGATATTGACCCAAGACACACAAAATCATATAAGGTCTACCTAAAGTACTTACATGCCAATTTTTTAAAGAATCTGACAAGTGGTTGTTGAGATTTGCAATTTTGACCATTTTTGCATTAATCCAGTTAATTTGCATATTTTTGGGCAATGACAACTTCATTTGAACAAAATCCCATCTACAGCCCATCATCCATCTACACACCAAACATCGAGATTAAACTTCCAGCGGTTTTCAAGTTTTTGATGTTGAAGGACATACATACATACCAAATGGGAGCTAAAAATCTGAGAAACATTTTAGAAGGGCTTTATAACAGCTTGCATTTGTGCAAATTTGAGACAGATATATTGAAACAAGAACTGCAGCCTCAAGGAAAAAGCAATATATTTCTGGTAACTCACAACACCCTCAGGATTATAGACGGGTGCATAGCCCATGTGACCAGGCAATATGTGTTCACTAGTCATGATGTATATAGTTATACCTTTCTCAGATATCCTTTGCTGTGTTCCACAGTCTCTCTCCTTCCATACATGAATTGCTGAACTTCAGACTTTTTGTTCATACGTTTCACACCTTCACCACAACATCTGGGAATTGATATTACAAAATATATATGATTAGACTTGATTCACACGTTTTTTGAGTGAAATTGAATAAAACTAACATGAGATGATGCTTGTTAACATAACATTTAGTTTTACACTCAATATAGTATGTATTCTCTTGCGGTGACATGATAAAACAAGCAGTCTAATAGCCCTAGATTTGTTCTGGTAATTAAGAGAGTTAAAATTATGACAAGTGAGTACTGACATCTGTATTTAATACCAGGCCAACTGTTCAAACTAATGTTTTGTTCTACAAATATTGGCCCAAAAAATGGCAAAAAAAGTCAAATTTATGCATATGAAACAAAACTGAGTCAAGTAACCCATGTGAACTTGTAAAAAAAAACAGTATAGAATGGTTATAACAGGGTTCTATGTTGCTGACAGCAGAACTAAAGGGATACCAATTACATCAGTAAAGAATTAATATTGACTGACCATATACCACGGATAAAATGGGACAGGAAACGACAGTAGAATTACATTATTAGGAAATGGGATTATCTGCCAAATGAACTCTGATGGAAAAATTATAAGGTATGATCAACAAATCTTGCCCAAGCCCCAGTGGATGGTTGACATCCGGTGGCTGAAGGTTGGGTTACATCATGAAGATTATGGATTTTCTCAAAAAAAATAGTTGATCCATTCAGTTTTTTTTTAATATTAGACTGGAATGGAATAAGAAAGTCCTTGTTGTGTTCTGTTGTTGATAAACTTTCTTGCATGGAATTTTAGCTTGCTGTTGGAAGAAAAATCAAGCAATACGTAATTTGTGTTTTGTTTACATGGGCGATGACATGTGACACAACCGTGTTGTCTAAATCGTGGAGATTGTGTCAGTTTCTCACAAATAAAATGGATGATCCACTGAATACTCTATTAAATATGAGAGTTTCATTTACTTAAAAGTGTGTCAGTTAGTTCTTCAGATAGATTGCCGTTAAACAAAAATAACACAGTCCAGACTTGTGATTGTTTTTATTTACATAGCAATGATGCTGGATAAGTTGTTTACATTATTTACGATTTCTTGAAGAAAATGGATGAGCCACCGCAATCTGTAATGAACATGAGAGATTTATTACTTAAAAGTGCACTAGTGTGTTGTTATTATTAATTTCTTACGTAGAATTTTAGTTTGCCATTGAAAGAAAAATCACACAGCACAGAATTTGTGAGTGACTCTTTGTTATGGGCGATGACATCAGGGAATTATCATGATGATTGTTCATGTTTGGTTATTTTACATGTTGTACGTACCTTTAAAGAAATCGCCAAGTACTAGGGTTGTTCTCTGATTGCAGATATACATGAATTTTATTCAGTCTGAGAAAACTGCAACAAATTGACTGCTGCCACTCTCACACTCATCATACATTGACATGTCTGCTCTTTGAGTTAACCAGCATGTTGAGAAATGCGTGAGTTTTACCAACTTTACATAATCAAGTCACTTGATTTGCTGTATTTCACGTGATTTGCATCGTTAACAGGATTAGTTGACCAAACGCTAAGCAAACGCAAATTGATTTATTCTACACAAGCTCGTACATGGGAAATACTGCTGTTTTCTGTCCCGTTTTCTCCACGGTCTATGGGCTGACCTACAAATTTAAATTAAAAATAATAATATCGCCAAAAGTTTTTAATAAAACAAACAACTCAGTAGGGACTACTTTTTTTAATCTTCTGTAAAATACCACTTTTATTTTGCCAACAAGAACCAAGTAATCTGCAGTACATATGCTATAATAATGGTTGCTCTTACCTATAGTCAGTAATATCTTTCCAATAACCTCCTTGTAGTATGAAGCGGATCTGTTGTAGCCGCCCAAAGTTGATGGCCAAGTCTCTTGATGTGTTGTGGTGGTTAGTAAAGAGGTACTGTACACGCACAAGCCCCATTAGTGACTCACATCTGAAAATAATATGTTGTATATTAGATTTCCATTGGCTGGACCTTACCGCTCGTAGCAATAGTTGTGTTTTATTGTCAACTGCAATTTCTTCATCGGTTTAACAAATTATTTTCACTCTTTGCGCTTGCAAAATTCTCATTATCACCATATGCATAACCTAGGTAACCTAGGTAGTTATTTCCACTATTATGACTTTATTCTGTGGGGATATGAACCGATAAGGAAGCGTTGGGTATTTTGTTATTCAAGTCAGCATCAGCAATAGTTCTAAAGATGCCAATGCAATCCAGTTTGTTGTCACCTTCTTCAGGAGATTGACAGAGTGACAACATCTCAAAATTTTCAGTTAATAAGAATTTCAATTTTTATTACCTGTTCCAGTTTAAATGTTTGCTTGCATCTGTACCATTTTTTGAGTTTCAGTTAAAGTTTAACAGTAACTGACTGCGAGAAACGATTATGTGGACCAAGCCATGATAGTGTGGGCCAGTCGTCGCAGAAATGTCGATGATTTGTTTCTCACCTGTTGAATGCACTAGTCACAGCCTTATACTCTGACTTCATACTTGTCTTAGTTGTGGTCATGAGCCAGACCACATCACACATTATACACAAACAACTTCAAAATATTTCTGCTTTTTTCACATGAATATTTTCTATTACTATTTATTTTCCTTTACAGATAAACATGGGTCTATGCATATGATAAATGTAAATACCCCAGCATCCCTTACTTATGCGTTGCAGGCAAGTGATTCACCCATGTAGCTCGGAGGAATACAGTCGCTACACAGGAAATCACTTGTTTGTGACACAGTCATAGTACTTTGGAATACAGTGGAATTGTTGAGTAACCTTGGTAACTGATTGGGAAACTGACTGGATTGATATGTGCATGAAAACCTCAGTAAAATTTCTTCATACCACCTCCACCCCTTACAGAAACAGTGTGTTGCCTCGTAAAATTCTGATCCACTCATCAAATAAACAATGAATACTTTTTAAGAAAAATTACCTTTCAGTATCAGTGCAATCACAAGGGCCATAATCCATGATATCATCCACCAAGTGGAGTAACATGTGGACCTTGGGTTTATTCAATGATGAAGGAAAAAGTGTCCTTATTTGGCGAACAAGGTTATGTACCAATCCTTTCATCTCCGATACATGTAGTTCATCGATGAGTAGGCAGTCCTTGTGTACAAGTATGAACACCTGTGACAAATGAATATTGTGAAACTTGATTGACATACAACTTAACCTGATACAAACAATGGGGATGGATCAAAAAATGTTTGTTCGGGGATTAAATAAAAAGTTTGGTGATGCTGATTTACTCATTTTTACCTCATTTAAGATTGATAATTCATGAGAAAGTATTTTCCTTTTAAACATTTAATAACAGAGAATGCATGTTACTTTGATGAAAGTTTATGCAATGTAAACAGTTGCGTCAGCTGCGAAAATGTAATACAAACTTCATGAAACTTGAAAATATGCTGGTGCAGGTAGTCTAGATCATAGATGCGAGAAAAATTCAGACTAATCACTGGAATCAATGTAGTTTTTATTCTTTCTGGTACTACTCAGGTAAAGTATTAAAATTGATATCAACCTACCTCACTTATTAGGTGCCACAGTCTGAGGTGTTGTGCAGAGATATTTCCTGCCAGTATAAATATGGCTATCTGGGCCCAAAGCTTAAAATCTCTCCCAACATATGACTGAAATTTATCAATAAAGGATGGCGATAATGTCCTCTTGAAAGGAGTCCAGTCAAATGCCTAGCACAAGAAGCAGAAATTAATTCTTTGACCACATAGACTATTTTTACTTCTAAGAGTTAATTTCTTAAAATACAATAAAAATGAGTACAAAATGTGATTTTAATAGGTTTATATGTCAAAGATGGGCTAAAACAGACTACAATCAGGTGTCTGTCAGATCAATATCTCTACTAATCTTCCATCAAATTTGGCTCATACTTTTAAAAGTATGTCACTTACTACAAAAATTCATTACAATATACAAACTAGCATTCATTTGACATAAGTGTTAATTAGTACCTATGGCTTAGATTTCTGGGTATAAACTTTCCATAAGACTTTCTTGCATGCCTCGATGTGAATGCAAATCAATGCCCTTGCAGCAGGAGGTATCAGGCAAATTGTCACTAGCTATTGGGCACATAACCCCATGTATTCAGGCAATAATATTTAAAGGGAAATGTTACCCAGCAATTATGTGTTCAGCAATAAAAAATCTATGAAAAACTGGTGCGAATTCTATCTTAGTCATTAACTTTCACTCACTCATAGCGATGGCACCCATTTTAAAACCTCTGATTATAGCATTGCACTGACACTTGAAGGGCTTCCCCATAGTCTATAGCATAGATTTTTTATTGCTGAACACATAATTGCTGGGTAACGTTTCCCTTTAATACTGAATGACAGTTTATAATTACTCACAATAAAAGAGAAAGAGGAGTACTTACCTTCAGCTTGAGTTCAAGTAGCTCTCTGTCCCTGGCTGTCATTGATTCAAATGTCAGCTGTGTAAATATCTTTACAATGCCAAGTTCAATGTTGTGTAACCTTTCAAATGCCAGAGATCTGAAAAGTAACATGCATTATTCAGAATTCATAAAAACAAATCAATTCATCACATATGTATTTAAAATGACCAGAGTTGAAAACAACTTCATGCAAAAATACAGTAGGAAACCCCTGTACATGCTTGTAAACATATTCTTTACACCACTGTTAATCTGACTGCTGGTATTGTGTGAGTTTAAAAAAAACAAAACAATTCAGAATACAGACTTTTAATGTATATGTGACATAGCCATTTTTGGAGTAACCCTGCATCACAAAGTCAAGTGGAAATTGAGATTCAGATAGAACAGAAATAAATCGCTTATTCTACTGTATACTGTCTTGTTTCATTTTTCCTTTAGCTTTCCCATAAAATTTATGAAACTTCATTCTATCTAACAGTCAAACTGGGATTATCACATGCACAAGCCAATGTTGTCTTCCGTGAACAGAAAATACCGTAATTTATCCTCTGGTCATTCTAAGTCATGACAACCCGCATCTATGTCATCACTTTCACCATGCCGGAACTTCTTTTTGTGTTGTTTGTCTCTGTTCCTTTCATTTTAAACAAACAAGATGGCGCTTATGTCGTTGCCGCCAAATCCTCGCCAAATGCTGCAAGAAAATATCAACAAATTTCCCAAATCGACAGACAATGTCTCCACAATAGTTTGATAAAATATTACAATTGTCCTGCTTGCTACGTCCCCCAAAAATAGAGACCATCGGCACATGATCAGCAGCAGCACAGTGCGAGAAAGATGAACGAGTCGTAAAAAATCACAGTGACGTTACTATGGCACCAAAATGATTGACAGTTGGTGCGTTGCGGATGAATATTAATGAAAACGTAGTTCCCCATCTCAAAACTTATTGTTTGCTATGTATTTTAAATAAAATATGGATAAGTTTGGCTTGTGCATGTGATAGGTATGTTATTCCCTAATATTTTTCTTTGAACAAAGAAAAATATTAGGGAATAATATATAATTAAACTGGGTAACCCAATCTTAATCTACTTTTTCTACACAGAAAAATATGAACATTATTACATATGTACCACAGTTTACTTGCATCGAAGCGCGCGCGTACTACCGGTATTTGCACTGCAGTGCAAATACCAAAAACATTATTCCATACCTGCATGCAAATGAATAGAACAGCGCGTGATCCTTGTCTTTCAATGTGTGTCGCGTAAACTATTTAAAATGTGTTCGCTTGTGTTTTTAATTCCTGTGTTTTCTCGATAAAATAAACAGGGGGAAACATATGTAATAATAACAGAACCCCATGGCGAGCGAGCAAGCTTGCCGTACCTGGGGTATTTGCACTCGTGTTTGCGTTGAATCCGGCTGTCCTTTCACTCGCTGCGCTCGTGAAAGCATGACCGCCGGATCCCCCGCAAACACTCGTGCAAATACCGCTGGTACGGCGCGCTTGCACTCTCTCGCCATGGGGTTCTGTCATATTATTAACCAAATGATTTCTTAATTGTGTTCATATATCATACATGTACTCAATGATAATTTGACCCATCATACCTGCCATTATCAAATGTCTCTAACTCCATCAAAGGGTTTTCATGCTCATAGAGTCCAAACTGGGTTCTCAATTTCTTCTTTGAACTGGGATACAAAAGGAAATATTTTATCACTAACACGTTAATAAATTCTTATCACATGAATTCAAAAGATATCACAATCAATAATTTTACACTAATCATAGAAACAAAAACCTCATCTGATGAAAACAATAATTATTTGCTCACATGAGCATATGGTTTAGCCGTGTGTGTGTGTGTCTGTCTGTATTCCTGATATCTCAAGGACAGCACATCAGATTTCAACTGAATTTAATACACATGTACAGGACCAAAATGGCTAGAACTGAAAAGATTTTGGTTGTTGTGGCTTGTAGTTTAATGAAGCTATCACAGTTTTAATTTTTCTGATACATGGTTGTCTACGGGAAGCATGATGACCATAGTGTCATAAAACAAGACTTACTGTACCAATTACCATGAAACTTACCATGCAAGCTATTATCTGAATAATAACATAGTTCAAGAAGCACCATGCCAAATTAATAATAATTTGCATATTTAATGAACTTTACTAATTAGTGATATAATTTAATACTGCTGCTAGAAATCTCTGCAGGAGAATGACACAGAACAAACTATTTCCACCTTATCATACCGATACTTTGACAGTGCATTTAGCTGATTATTAAGTCTTTTCCACCTTACCACACTGATACTGTGAGGATAAATTTATCTGTTAATATGTTTAGGTAAACATAAGGAAGTCTGATATTGTGGCAATTTACACATGTTAGCAATGCTGACCAGAAAAACCTGCCTTTTCTTATGGAGATAACTAACCAAAAACTCATGTTCATAAATACTAACCTTTCTGTCTGAGCAGACGCTATTTCCCTCATGCTGTCTTTAGTAATGTCTTTTGTTCTAGGGTTGCCCAATGTACATGGATCATCTCTAGAAACCTACATGGATAATCAAGAATAGTTAGAAAGAAACAGATTTGGTCAAAATATCAACACTCTTTCAAAGATGACATTAGTCGTTCTCATTGTTACATATTGGAAAATATAATGTCACTGTTCAATATTAAAAAACAACAATCTTGTCTAGTACTGCAAACTAGGAATTTCACAAGAAAATGCAGTCAACAAATAACAGGGATAAAAAAAATACTGCTAATAAGACAGTGTTGCCCCCAAATGAATTGTCTAAAAAATCAGTCAACAGGATTCTGAGTGTCTTTGACAGTAATTGGGGAAAATTACTATAAAATACAATTATGCAAATTACCACAATTTGACAAAATAGCAACAATGCACTATCTGAAATATACCATTAAAAGGGACACCAAAGAAAATTAGAAAGGTGTATACAACATGTAGTTTTGAATAAGAAGATTTCTCATCTAAAACTCAATAAATCGAAATATTCTTACAGATGCAAACTTATACATACATACATACATACATACATACATACATACATACATACATATCATACATACATACATACATACATACATTCATACATGTACATATATACATACATACTTTTATCCTAGCTTATAAGAATAGCCTCCAGCTAACAAATCATCAAGCATTACAAATATTATCCTTGCAGCTCTATGGCCAACCCTTTTAAAGTTGATTTCATTTCATTGGTGTATATTTACTGTACTTACGGTACAGCGTTGACAAAATTTGATGGATGTTGCACCAGTATGATTGACCATCTCTGATTGTCGAACATTGTCAGCTTTAACAAGAAGGACTGGTGAAATCACCAACACTTCTGAATCCAGATCACCATGGTACATTACCACTCCTGTTTTCTCCAAAACCTTCAATTCTGCTACAAGTGGCTTGCTCAATTCTACTGCACCAACACTGGTAGATGCGTTCACAACAGAGATATTTTGAAGTTTATTATTCTCTTTCTTTGGGAGGCCTCCCAACATGATACACCACACAC
This sequence comes from Ptychodera flava, assembly GCF_041260155.1. Taxonomy (NCBI): domain Eukaryota; kingdom Metazoa; phylum Hemichordata; class Enteropneusta; family Ptychoderidae; genus Ptychodera; species Ptychodera flava. The sequence goes on along the minus strand of NW_027248355.1, from coordinate 337,649 downwards.
TGAGGGGACTCCATTTCCTGGTTCTGCTGCTCCCAACATCATCCGAAAATAAAACAACAGGAACAGTAACTATACTCTTACCAAGTTGTCTAGCTAATTTCTTGGTAGGATGTCCGCTTATTGCTGATTTGATAAACTGGAACAGATAAACAAAATACAAGTTAGTGTCAATCATATGATTGTCCACATTGAACCATTATGTATCTTTTCTATACATGTAATCTGATAAAATTTAAAACAAGCGACCTTGCCGCTGATATAGCTCCACTGTGATATTAAAGAAAACTGAAATGATGACACCAATGATTTTTAATTTTTTTATGTACTAATGATTGTCTACACAGTTTTGCTGTGGTTGACTCCTACAAACCTACATTCCAAACTTCAAATTAATTGGACTTGTGGTTTCAGAGAACATTTTTTGCCAAAAAAGTTTCAATGGTTGTAATGACTGAAACTGGTGTGTTGGTATCAGTTTCAAACACATTTAAACCTTTCACCCCCAGTTCCCTGTATACAGGTCCAACTTTACCATAGAAAACAATGGATTTGGGACAAACCATGGTGGTGAAAGGGATTCAAACACATTTAAATGTAGGATGAAGAAATCAAATTTTAGTACCTCATTTGGCAGTCTTTGTAGTCCTTTCTCTGTCATCTTCCAACCAACAGTTTCAAAGTTTAAACTTCCTTGGTATTGATATTTCAACTGGTCACTATGAATATTCAACACTCTATTGGTGTGACATACTTTGTTATTATGAATTTCACAGATAATCAGCTTCACAAATACATCTGGCTGTCCTCCACATTCTGCCTGTGTCATCTGTAAATAAACTGATTATGGTAAGCAAATAGACTCAAAAAGTTAAGCTGCATGTGGGCGCTTTTGTACTTTTGACAAAACACATGACTGAAGGTTCAGTGTTCGATATCTGTTCTAAAACAAAATGTTATTGAACCGATCAGATTGTAGCACCTAGTTTATTGACAGTATAATGGTTAATAAAACTGCTCACGCAACTTGCACGTGTGTGATTGAGATTAGCATATTCAGAACAACAGCTAGTCTGTTGTCATGCCTACATCCTGTCCTAGTCATTATAATAGTAAAATACCCATATGACCTCCAATTTACATGTCTGAGATGTCTGTCTTGACAGATGTGGGCAGCACTTTACTTCGGATCCTTTGATTTTACATTGACAATGATTGATATGGTTTAGGTGGTGTTGACTTTTATTTTTCAATATTTTGGCAGAAAAATATAGCCACAACTACATAATACCTCTATATATATTGATGAAATGTAGCCAAGGTTTTCTATTCCTTCATTGTCAAACCATACAAAGTCCTTCAAGAAATAAGCTTCATTGTTCACCTCAACCATTGGAGTGTGGTATGTTTGATGAAGTTTCCATTTCTTGGCTTCATACATTTCTCTGTTTAGGTAAACAAAGGCATGTTAATAGGACATTTAGTTCAAACTTCTAGCATTTAATTCATTTGGTTGGTGTTGATCGAAATGCAAGACGACACCGATGATCAGTAGTATGACTGAACATGAAATTGGGATTATTAAAAGTACAGATAATTATTACAGGCCATTTGACAGATTCGGACTCACGCTGGGTGTACTTGTATTGCTAAAGATGAACTGCTACAATTTCATGGGGCTAATGCCCTCACAAATTACTACGGCATGTCAACAGAAAAGGAATCCCCATCTCCCTGTTTAGATGGAACACTGGGACGAAATTAAAATTATGTTGATCTATGCTTGAAAAAATATCTCAGATTTTTATGCAGACCTTCAGACCACAAAAAAAATTCATAAATAAGTCATGGAACGCAAAATGTAAGGGTGTTTACCAATTTACACATCAACAGGAGTGTGTTTCTACCAATCACTGATCAAATACATCAACTTGTCATCCTAAACAAAATATGGCGGATCACACTGCATAGATTAAAATATTATATGGCAGTCAGATTACATCTTATGTTGGACAAAAAGAATAGCAAATACCTGATAGCATTATTTGTTGATTTCTTTGGATAATGAACCAGTTTGAAGGATAAACTAGGAATAGCCAGTTTTCGACGTATGATATCAATGACAGAAAGAGAATAATATGATTGACCCTGGCAGTCTGAAAACTAAAGAAGAATATACCAGAAATTCATTATTTGTTTGCATGGTGTCACATGATAACAGGACATGCATATGCATGCATGCATGCATGGATGCATACAGTATCCTTGTCCATCTTATTCTGTCAGGGTATGTCTAGGATAAAGACTGATATATTGGACCCATTATTACATACACATGCTGGTAGATCACATGTACTGAAAGATTTACTACTGAGGGAATGTGATGCTACAATAACAACAGTTAAAATTATAACTTGTGAACTAAAAGTACTACTTAACTGTGTTTGTGACAGTGTTGTCTTGAATTTTAAATTTTAGACAGAAGTGAATCATACTACTGTATAAAACTTTCCGCAAAGCTATAGCTACAGATGATAGCATGGACATACATGTATGGGCTGAGTCAACTATACAAGTTCTCCTGTACTTTATCAGCATTGTCTCAAAATATATTTTAACAGGCGGCCTAGCGGCCGATATAGCTCCGCTGTGATATTTAAATGAATTGAGACGATGAAACCGATGACAAAAGTGTCATTTATAAAGAACCAAAGCTAAACTGTCGAGAAAATCATTTTGTTTGTTAAAAATTTTGCAAAACTTGTCAAAGGGTACGGTATACCAGTAAATATGGAAATTTTTCAATAACTGCAACAAATATGGGTAAAGTAGCCCATGGGAAACTGAATAAAAATCAATCACAATTCTCAGATTTTATGATAAAAAATGGGACAAACTACACACACAAAAAATGATATATGCAAATTTCACACAAATTTGAACAAATGTGACGAAGGTCAACTAAAGGAACCTCAATATCAAGTTTCAAGTCAATCTAACATGCTGTTTTATAGATGATTTTTTGACCAAAAATAGGAAAAATAGTGCCAATGGCACTGCAGCTACCTAAGACTTGAAAGGTACCAAAGAATTAAGTTGGGAAAATTCCCCATAAAGACAATTACGCAAAATTAACCACAATTTGAACAAATCTGACAGAAGTTAGCCCTACAAACTTCCAAGTTCTGAATCAGGTGGACTTGTGGTTTCAAAGAAGATGCTTTGAGGAAAATGACAAAAAATTCATGAAAAAGAGCAAAGTCAAGATATTGACTCAAGATGCAAGTACATACATGTATATGCAAATTCAATACAATTATGCAAATTTCACAGCTATTTCATCTAATCTGACTTACGTCACCCCTAGGTACCTCCGTACAAAGTTTCAAATGAATTGAACTTGCAGTTTCAGAGAAAACAATTTTTTGACCAAAAACAGGAAAAATTGCCCCAAAAATTCAGTTATGCAAATTTCACCACAATTTCATCTAATCTGACTTACATCACCCCTAAGCACCTCTATACCAAGTTTCAAATGAATTGGACGTGTGGTTTCTGAGAAAACAATTTTTTGACCAAAACAGGGAAAAATTGCCCCAAATATACAATTATGCAACTTTCACCACAATTTCATGTAATGTGACCGACTTCACCCCTAGGAACCTCCATACCAAGTTTCAAATCAATGGGACATGCAATTTCAGAGAAGAAGATTTTTTGACCAAAAACAGGGAAAATTGCCCCAAAAATACAATTATGCAAATTTTGCCACGATTTGAAGAAATCTGACTGAGGTTATCCCTAGGAACCTCTATACCAAGTTTCAAATCAATTGGACTTGCGGTTTCAGAGAAGAAGTCCATTGTTGACGGACGACGGATGGACAACGACGGACAATCAGCCTATCAGATAAGCTCCGCATCTCTGACAGCGGAGCTAAAAAATCCACACTCAACATACTGGTACATACCACACTAGGTTCCAGAGTCCCTGGCAACTCAGCCAAATGCTGTTTGACCTGGTAAAGTGTTGGTGTGGTAAGGTCTCGTTTTCTTAATAGATAAAATATATACTTTAAGTTTGCATCTCCCTGTTCAGAAACAATAAATTCATGTGGTAAATATAACAGATCATCATCAAGTATAATACATTCCAAAGAGATAGACAAGGGCAATTTATTAAAATATGTATATGACATCAAATAAAACAAGTCATTAACAATGGCATAGTCCCCTTGTAATTGGGAATTTGTCACTGAAAGTGACTGCAAATTAACATAAATATGATATGATGCACATGAACCATAACAAAATGGCTGCCTGGTTATATCGCCAAACTAATTGATGTGCCTATGGCCATAGGATACTAGCCTTGTGTAAAGTTTGAAAGGAAATTGACCAAGGCATGTCTGAGATACCGGCATGGACAGACACATGGATGGACGGAACCCAAACTACAAGTCCCCTGGACTTGGTCCGGGGGACTAACAAAAGATACAATTCAAACACCATAAGATACAGGTTAACATTTTGTCAAATCTACAGGGTGCACAGTAGATGATAATAGGCCATTTTCATGACCCCTAATTTAAATGACACCACATCCTGGTCTTTTCGGTGGTATGACATCCCTCAACATCGAGTGATTCTCACTTTTGCAACAGATTACATCTCCAGTTTTGTTCTAGGATGATTGTGAATGCATAAATTGAATTTTATGGTCAACTGTTACAGAGTTTGAACTCGAAATGGTAAACTCATACCAACAAAAAAGCAAGGATGTAAGGTCACACAGGGATCGTTCTGGGCCTATTCAGCTTCCCCTTTATTACTGATGTGATCATCCATATACCTGCCATGTACAAAGAAACACAAACATTCTGGTACTGTTTTCAAACAAAACATTTTTAAGATCACCTTTTAAGTTATAGAAAATCGTTGTATTAGTACTTAATGGTCTACCGTCTAGTTATAAAAGAGAAACAAAAGTAATTAAAACATTACCAGGGGTCTTGGCGCACAGAGAAGACAAGCCAGTTCAGCATAGTGTTCATTTCTAAATGGGTGAAAACTCTGATCCAATGGATCTTTCTCTTCAGTAAACATAGTTTCATCTGTGTCATCATCTGTATCTTCATACACTGTGTATTATAAATACGTACCATTATAAAAAAGAAATGTCATATTAAGCATAAATTTGACATAAAAACATTAAGAGTGTGCTGATAAAAAATTTATAAGGATGGCCAATATGGAAAAATCTGAAATTGGAAACAGCAAAAAAAATCAAAATTAACTATCTGGTTGCCATACAGACTCAAACATTTGGCTGTGTGCAGGCAGTAAGTCATCCAAGCCCTTTAAAGACGCCATTCTCAATCCCTGGTTGTCCTATTAGTGGATGTGTGAAGTGCTCGTTAACAGTTTGTCTTTCTATTGTTCTCCATTGAAATTTTTATCAATTAAATAAATTTCCTGTTAGATAAATCAGATAATTGAGTGGAGCCTTTAAAGCAATTGAAAGAACACTCTTCACCTGAATATCTGTTCACCAATAAAACCTTGTTGAAACCACAACCAATGAATACACATGCAGCCTTATTTATTTGTGGTATGACAAGTGGGAAGCATGTTCATGGCATTCTCGCAAGCCAGAGCCGTATTTCCGCTCAGCAAAAAAAAAAAGCAAAAAGTTACAGCTACCGTGGCTTTAATCAGGGTTCCCTTGATATTATATCAACACAATCCTATTATGAGGATACATGTATGTTACCAGGGTTCCCTAATGATCTACAACTGTAGCAAATGATTTTAAGAAAATGGATTTTTTTTACCAAAAGTCAAACTATTACAATGTATGTCCATATGTAAATACTGTATATGTACCGTATTCATCTGATCATAAGTCCCTGCTCACATTCATAATCAAAGATAGATAATGTTTTGTTCTACAAGCATTGACAAAAACATTGGTTCTATAATGGGACGAATATGGTAATACACAGAGATCATACTCACAATCATTCCATTGATTAATTTTCTCTATATCTGTCACATCATCTTCTTGGGTAGAGTTATTTTCCATACGAATATAACCCTGGTGAGAATAACATATTTATTTATTTATAAATTGCATCTTTTACACATGAAAAATAGTATCATTTTATTATATTATTGGCTATTTTTCTCAATTATAAATATTATACTACTTCTTTATATATTGCCTATTTTACTCAATTTAATAAATGCTATCCAGCTAATTTTGTAGAGACAAGCCCTCTATCAGCTACATTAGTTCAACACAATTTTGGCGAATATTACAAATTTATCTCAAATATTAGAACTTTGTCTGTGTTGTCACATTTTTCCACATTTCCAAACCAGTACTAAATTAACCACTCGATATTTACTAATTTTAATATTAGATTGCCCATGCATTAATTAGCTTTTCAATTTTAATTTGACTCAGAAATCTCCTAAATAAAATTTGATTGGAGATTTTTACTTCTTTCTGAATTAAGCATCTATTGAAACTTGCACCAAATATTGTTAAAAACATATGAAATACGATAAGAGGAAAAATGATGGAAGGTAGGTATGATAGAAAAGTACAACAATTGCTATTTATGTATCCATTTTGACAAGTTACAAATGAACTCACTACCAAGCCATCATGAATAAAATTGTGCACGTAAGTAGACAACCCAGTAAACTGGACACTCAAATTCATTATTCACACTGAATGTAGTTGAGTGATGCAAACAACAAATATGATCTAGACCCAATATGCATAAAAGTGGGCTTTCTGTAATTTACAAGCATTTGGCACGAGTATGTTGATCATCTTGAAAGAGGGAATACTGGCCATTGCATCATATACAAATAGTTAATACTTGTCAAAGTAAGTAAAGTCTTTGTTTTGTGTCTACACAAAATTCAAAAAGGTACACGGGTAATTGAAATGCCTGGCATTTTCAACTTATAAACAAATCCTGCAGATGTGTACAATGCACTTTCATTGTCAACAATTCAATTCAAACTAAAATTCTATGCCAACAAATTATTGCTTTCTAAACATGCACATGTTGTGTTCACAAGATTAGTACAAAAAAGTTACATGGAAGAAAAAAGATTAAATTTTCAGCTACTGTTCTAAGTAATTTAAAATTTAAGTGAAGAGTCAAGACACAAAACTTCCTTGCTTTGTGGATAAAAAATTTAAATTAAATTTTTATATGGAAGAACATACCTGAAGAAATACCATTGAGTGATGAGACGATGTAACAGCTGTTGAGGCAGTCAATGAAGTCTGGGTAACAACAGACGTTGTCGTACTTGTACATAGTCTTTTTGTAATCTAAAAGGGTCATAAATACTGTACACTTTCACTTGTGATATAAAGTATCTGTATACTAATACATTGCTTTACCAAAACTACAGAAAGATTCTCATTAAAATGAAGGTTAATATTACTTCTGTTGATTCTTTAGATTAATTGATTAATTTTAACCAATACCTACCTGAGATGGTTGCTCAACCTCGTCTTTGCCATAGTTATCACGCAACAAAAGCTCTTGTTGATATTTATGTTTCTTACTGTCACCATGCCTATCTAGATATCTGGCTGATGCAAAATTCACACCACACACTCTACAAACGTATCCCTGTGACATATCTCCTAAGTTAGTAGCCTGGGGCGCTAGAATACAAACAATACAACTATTAAATGAACACACACACACCAAAAAATAGCATTTATACTTGTCCAAAAACCACTGGTTCATATTTCAGTAATTTTTCAATTTTACTTAAGATATTGGTAAGACATTATTTAAAAAGAAATATCAAGACAACGTTTGAGTGCTAGCATTCAAGAATACTGAAGTTTTTTAATAACTAGCTACCATAGCAACTTCACTTTATGAACCTTTCAATAGGGTGTGGGCCTCTTCAGTCTCTTTGATGAGAAATTCTAATTTGAAAATTATGTGATAATATGAGCATCAACATAGGTTATTAAAAATGGAGAAAAATGAATGTCATATTAATTATAACCTAGCTCTTTATCATTTTCTCTCTTTCTCTCTCTCTCTGGTCGCCAGCTACACCGTACCTTTAAGCTAGGCGAACGCCGCTACTGGTGTACACGGCAATATCATGAATATGATCTATACAAACGTACATTGGTGACGCTGAGATTAGCATTGCTGCGAAAACGAGCCCTGCCACTCCAATGACCAAACTAGGCTACGGATTCGCAGCAAAGAATAGCATCGCAATTGTTTTGTCCACAAAAAAATAAAATAACAAAGCTTCGTGAACACGTTTGAAGGTTTCGTATGACAGGGCACTATTGAAATTTATGACATGAATGATGAATAAACAAGGATTGTTAACCTACCGTGATACGGCGCGCGTAATCAATACTGGCTTGTTCGATTAATATGGGTAGAAGAAGTTATTCGAACTCATTCGGGCTGGGCCAAGCATGTGGGATATCACGTTTTTGCGAAGGCGACTGAAGTATCCGTTTGCTGCGGCGTTAGACGAGACTGATCATTGTCGACAAGCGACTGTACACTGTCTGAAATCAGCTGATACGGGCAATGTCCACCCTTCCTGTGAACCGTTACGCTATTGACTGCGCTATGAAAACTGCGCCCTCAAGTTAAATTTTTAGCCAACGGGAAACGCCGATACATCTACTTGTGACTAGAAAGTAACTTTGCAGAGCATTTGTGATCTCGACATCCCGTCAATAACTTTTTTTTTTATCCATTTTTTTTTTCATAAGCAAACAAAATAAACGTACATAACAGTGTCCTTCATTAATTACATTAATAATGCAAAGTCTTGCCCACTTTAAAGAAAGCATGTAGCTGTAATACACAATTTACAGGTACCATACCCAAGAGATTTATCGCAAGTGTCGTCCGCTTTACCGGCACGCGCCGGTTGAGTGATCGGCTGTAGTTCAGCGCGCACCGCAGCTCAGGCGATACGGTACGCGGTACGGTATTCGATGCATACGACAACTCCACAATGGCTTCAAGTTCACCAGTATTCAGTGGCAGCAGTCAGGCGAAAAAAAGACCGGCACTTGAATTCCGAAACAGTAATGACACAGTGAAAGTGAGGAGAACTACGGAGGACTTCGGCACCGTAAAAAGTAAGCGTTTCTATATAAATTTTGTCGTTTTTATGAAAAAATCTATCTTAGTGATACTGTACTGACGACATATGCAGACGAACGTTTGTTTCCCCATTTCCCCCAAAACCCCGCCTCACTATGTTGACTGTTTTAAATATGAATAGCATGGAATCCCCAAAATAGCCCCGCCGCGCCTCATCACATATTGACTGTTTTAAATTTAAATATGAATAGAATTTTGACGCAAGGGAAGCCCTTCATTCATGCAAGTATGTTACTATGCGCACTGTCAGGACTGGGGCTGGGGGGAGGGGGAAATAAATAAATAATAAAATAAACGAAGGGAAGACATGCTAGGAGTTTTTTTTTTTAATGTATTTATCAAAATTTTTTCTATAATTTTTCTCTTGAACCACAGTACTCACTAAGTTTTCAGTCTGCTTCAAGGGAGATGATGACATCACAGTCACTGTAATAGCAATATTAAATTATATTTTACTCTATTTTATCAACTTATTTTAAACAAAAACAAAACAAACAAACCCCCCAAAATGGTTTTGAAGAGTCTAAGTGATGAGTCCTCTTTTTTTCTTGTGTTAAAAAATTTTCAATCATATGTTCAATGTTGTCATTTTTTTTACAAGCAGAGCTATCAAACTCAATCATAGAAGCTTCAACTGTGTGCTTTAATTTATGAATTTCTAAACAATATAGCGAAAATATCAAATTAGGGGTGTATACACGTTAATCATAGACAATGCCTTTATTCAGTTACCCAGGCTGCTCTTTGTCATTGTTGACATAGAAAAGTTTTCATCAAATATAAAATTTACTGGTAAATAATAATACACCTGTGTTTAATGTGCTTTTAAGAATGATACTGGACTTGGAGTAAAATTAGGTTAACATATAAAGTCAAATTAGATTATAATAATAAAGCTACAACAGCTATCAACCTTACCATGACTTATTTAATATTTGGGTATTTTTTGTCAATTGTTACTAATACAAACAAATCTCATCAAATTTTCATTTAGGCCTACTATGTATACCCTACAGAGTGTCAATTCATATATCAAAACTAAAATCTTTCATATCTATTAAATTAATTTATTAGAAATAGCTAATTCTATTGAATGTGATTTATGAAACAGGTCAAGGCAAACAAAACAACAAAGGCAATGCAACACTTTCAAAATCTACCAGCAATACCTCTACAAGGAACACCGGCAGTAACAGCTCCAGTAGTAGTACGAGTTCGTGCAACAACCCTGGATTGTTGAGATCCATATACGACTCACTAAAGCTACTTCACACCAAAATTGACCAAGTGAGTGAAGAACAAAAGAAGATAAAGGCTACTTTACTAAAATCAGCAAAAATGCAGATAACCCAATTTGAGGTTAGAAAAGGGTCATATGAGTATGTAAGTATTTAATACTGTAATTATTATATACTTTCAAACTGTCCTTTGTGTTATTTGAAAAAAAATGCAAAGGACAGTTTGTAGGCCAGATAGTTGTTATCATATCCATTGATACACAGAAATAAAATACAATTATGTGTGTGTTTATATATATGTCACAGGACTTTATGTAATAACCTGAGAAACCACTGACTCGTTTTCTTGTAATTTTCGGAAATTGTCCAGAAAAATTAAATGTAGTCATAACATATAAAATAAACATGATGTCACCATGCTTGATTTATCATGGATCTCCTCTAACTATTCTTACCATAGAGAGCCATCATGACTCATCATTTCTTCCTGCATATTTTTATTCCTTAAATTATCCGTACAGTTGTAATTGCTTCTATGACAATCTGTAATATTTCTTGTATCCATCAACTAATATTATAACACATACAAAAAGCATCCTTCAAAGAAGTAGCACTGACATATCAATATATTCAAACCTTGTTTTTGTTTTACAGTTAAATATTTTGCATCAACTGGATAAATGTACACAGTCAAAGGATGAGGGGTATTCCTATGCTGTGTACCACATAAATCCACAAAAAGACCCATTTCATATTATATTTTTTTAACTTTATATATAGGTCTACATTATAATCTCTTCTTACAAAAATTAACAATATTTTGATGATGGGTAAACCCCTACCTTAAATTAAGTGTCTATGTTGTTTGTCTTTCATTATTATCACAGAATACACTGGTTAGCCTACTAGCTAAACTATACTTAAACAAACCAACAGAGAGTTCCCAGGCAAGAAATCTATGTAAGTATATTAATTTAATAATAAGTGGTCAAGCATCTGTTAAAGGTCTTCCGTGTTAACTTTTATTAATTGGTTAGAATTGAAATGAATTCAGCAATGTAGTACCATATTTGTTAGTCTATTATTTGTTATTTGACCAAAAAAAATCATATTATTTTAAAGTTCCACTATAGCTATAACTTTTGACAATTCAGTATTTTTATTCCGTTTATCAAGTCCAGTTTCCAGTTCAAATCCATGAAGTATGATGAAATACCCAGTGTTCAGTTTGTCTACACAGACTATTTGTGTACAGTCAGCATTGTTATTGTTGAACATTGAATTAATGTCTGGACTAGAATTTATTTGTAAACAATAAGAATAGTCATAATCTCAACAATGACTGGTCCGATTCCTTAAAAAATTGGCATGTAAGTAGTATAGGCATACCTAATATGATTGTGTGCATCTTGGGTCAATATCTAGAATTTGTTATTTTTCATGTTTTTTTTATTTTAAGTTTTCTCATTTTTGGTCAAAAAATCTTCTTCTCTGAAACCGCAAGTCCCATTCATTTGAAACTTGGTATGGGGGTTGCTAGGGGTGTCCTAAGTCAGATTTGTTCAAATTGTGGTGAAATTTTCATAATTGTATTTTTGGGGCAATTTTTCCCATTTATGGTCAAATAATCTTTTTCTCTGAAATGGCAGGTCTGATTGGTTTGAAACTTAGTATGGAGGTTTCTAGGGGTAACATCTTAACTTAGTATAGAGGTTTTTAGGGTGACCTCAGTAAGATGTGATCAAATTGTGGTGAAATTCGCATATTTGTATTTTTGGGCATTTTTTTCTATTTTTCAGTTAAAAATCTAGACCACAAGTTGGCTTTATTTGAAAGTTTGTGTGTGGGTGACCTCTGTTAGATTTTTTTCAAGTTGTGGTGAATTTGCTAGGGCAATCTTCCTATATTGTCTTTTGCAAATTTTTTTTTAAATCGACTCTTCTGCAGTAAAGAGATCCAATTAATGACTTTCAACACAGTCTAGCATTGGTTTCAAAAAGTCTGTTGTTGGAAGGGGTATTGACATTGAAATTGACAGTTTATAAAGCTCATCTGATAAGATAGCACACAGCCATCTGTGTGTTTACACAAGAGATTAAGTATGTTTGCTTTTGGAAGAATGTTTATGTGAATTTGATCAAGAAATTTAGTTACTCAAAACTCCTTCTCTTTGATATGTCTAGTTTCTAATTGTTGAAAAATCTGTGTAATTGTATTTTGGGGCAATTTCTCCCATTTTGGGGCAAAAATCTCTGAATCCTATCATTTGATTTTTAATACAGTTGACCATGGGCTATGTGACCCAGTGCCACTTTTATATTATACAACAAATTATTATATTGGAGCGACACTGACTAATTGGCGGTATTGTATTTTTAAGGTAGAGTTGTAAACTTTATGGAATTGACAGTGTCTTTGCTTCAATTATTTATGCTTTTAGACCAGTAAATTTTCATGCAATGTTATCCATCCAACTTTTAATTTGTAAAACCTGTCCATAATTCTTATTTTAAATTAATATCGTAATTTTTTTTAAAATTCTTCTAATACCAAAGACCATGGAAATATGAAAGCAATTATGAGTATACATCTTGAAAACTCATCTAATGCATAATTTCATGATAACATCAATATTATTTATAAAATTATTTTGGTCAACAAATAGGACAAAATAAAGGAAGAGTTTGGCGACTACAACGTCAATGCGATAAGAAAAATGATGACTTTCTGTCAACGGAAAGTGAGTGAGTGGAAGCAGGAGGAAGTGAGGAAGGTAACTACGATGCATTCTTCATTTACACGCTCTACACATACACAAATTTTTATGTGCATGTATAATACTTTTAAAATTTGAAAGAGTTGAATTATATAAAAATCAAATTTGATGGACAAATTGAAAGAGCATATATTTGGCCTGTAAAATAGCAAATTTTTCTTGTGATGTCTTACAACATACTGATGTTCTTCACTTTCATGGAGAAATGTTATGTTATTTTGTGATACAGGGCTGACTTTCTATAACACTGAATTATAAAGGTATACAAAGTGGGCAATGTAACTTAGACAAAAACAGTGCTCAATTCTACATAAGGTTGAAATAAAGGGGGTAATTAGGTTCCGACAGAAAAAAATGGATGATTAAAAAGGTGGTAGAATGAATAGGGTTTTACGGTATATTATAGGTTACATCTCCTGCATGGGACCATGTGCCCGAGGACAGGTGAAACTTTGCCTGATGTCAGAAGGGCAAATAGTCTCCTGCACTCAAGGCAAATAGTTCCCAGCTGGGGCTGTAATGCTTTTATTGAATGCCTCGAACAAAATTTAAGACCTAAAAACTTTATTAATTCAACCCCTTTAATTCCAACATTATGTAGAATTGAACACTATTTTTCTCACAATACATTGACCATGCACCTTGCCATTACTTGTTACCTTTTCCAATCATACCGTACTTTTCAACTTCAATATTACAGAAGGAGAGAGAGAATATACATCTGATAAATTCATTTAAGGTCATTCACTAGAAAATGTTAAAACTGTTATATCTACATGAAAGTGAAGAAACATTAGTATGTTGTCTGATATCAAAAGAAAATTTCTCATTTTGCAGTTCAAAAATGTGCTCTTTAAATTTGTCAATGTGAATATTGTATAATTCAACTACGTAATATTTTAATTAGTTTTCCCTGATTGAATTATTAGGGTTTTAATGGTACTCTTTTTTATAACTTTTTTTTATACATATAACATTCTTGTGACTTGCTTTTTCCACTGAGAAAACGAAAATCTGTCAACCGTCAGAAAATAAAATAACTTTAGCTGTTGAACGGCAGTTAACTTTATTAAAATCAATGTAAAGCAGAGAAAAATAGTTCCAGTTCAATTTCAGACCAGTGATGATTTAACAAGTTTGCATACATGACATTTGATATATGGGGCATGTAATAAACATATATAGATATACATGGTGACCGTAATGGACAATGGGCTAAAATGAAACGCTAGTTTCTCAGACTGTTATTCATACATTTGAATATTTTGGCTTATGGCTATGCAGCATCTCTACACTAGAAAGGGTACACACAACTTGACATGGATTAACCAACATTAAATCTACACCAACTGTGATGCTTGATACTTTACAGCTGCTAATTATTTTTATCAGGTGTTGTATGTTCTATTTACAGTCATCCGTCATCCTGAAAAAGAAAATATCTACATTTTTACTGCGGTATTTTGCCACTTAAATCAGTAACACCCATTAAAATCCACAGTATCTCTTATAACAGTGAAGATGTTAGTCCCACTGTCACCCTATTCCATGTGAAAGAGGGTAAATACCCAGACACAATCTATTCTGTCTTTTAAAGGCACCCTTCTCATCCTTGGTCCTCAGATTTGTGGATGAGTGAAGTGATCGTTAACAGTTTGTCTTTCTTTTATTCTCCATTGAATTTTTTATCAACAAAATAAATTTCCTGTTAGATAAATCTGATAAGTTATAACGGAGTGGGCCTTTAAGTAAATTATTGTTCAAGGCTAATAATCAATATCATGTCCTCAGACAATTTGATTAGATTTACAATTTTACAATTTTATTCGATTCAATTTTGTGTAATAGATACACACTAAATACCATGTTTGAATAAATTCTAATGATTCATCTTTCCAATGTTTCTCCTTGCAATTTTTATGTGTCAACTCTAACTAATGATACATTTTTGTCTTTGAACATTACTAGATAACATCAGTAGAAGATGACAAGCGCCATTTTCATCAATGGACACTCTTTCGTTGGCAGAAAGTGTCTGCCAACCGAAAATGGTGAATGTCACACCAAAGATAATGTATGCGTTGAGCCTCATCGTAAGTGGTTTGTAAATACTTACATAAATGTACATTGAAAATAACGTAGTCATGCTATTACAATGTATTCATCAAATTACAAGATCCTGCTCTTTTATCAGACAAAAAAAAATACTTGTTTCCTTTGTAAAGCATCTATTTATAATTTCCAAATGGAAAAAAATCCACAGTATGTTCTAGAATAATCTATTTTGTTGCCAGTATTAAGGTAGTGGACTACCCAGAGGCTATATCCAAAACAAGCCATTGCATAGGATTGCATGTAGAAATGTCAGAAAACATACTAGGAATGTTGTCAATTTCCTGAAACTTTGACAAAAAAGCCATTGAAAGATACCTTATTGAAACACATAATAAAAAATACAATGTCACTATGCTTGATTTTTAGACAGAGTCATAAATGTACATTTTCCTTTGAGAAACAACAGGTAAAAAAGTGCTGACTCAGCATTTTTCCACAATTTTTAATAGATTAAACAGGTGGTATCTTTATTCAGCAACTTCATAATGTTTTTTTTATCGTTTATATTTGAAATACTACACATAGATTCTACTTAAGAATCACAAGTGTGACGACATGACAATATCTTTATCCACCAGGGCTATTCTTTCTTATTAAGAATGACGCACTACAGTCATGTTAGGTGCTCTAAATCATGGGGTGATGGGTAATTGAATGTGAATGATCTGATGTAACATGCCCATGTTTTTGAAAATTAACAATTTCACTGACCCATCCATTTGTGAAACTACAACTTTCAATACACATCCAACAATAATTTTATTTTTTTTCAGAGAAAGTTCCAGAGGGACGAGGAGCCGGAACGGTCCGGGTTCTGGACTACATACCAAAATTGGTACCATAATGTAGGAAAAAATCTCAAAGTAGATCAAGTAATGGCCGAGGACGAGGAATATTATGAAACCTTGGTAGAAGAGGAATAATGTGACCGAACCAAATGACCTCAGCATAGTTATAAAAAATATACTGCTTCAAAATTAAAAAACAGTTCATTTTTTTAATAATATGTGTTTTAATATATTTCACAAGTTTTGATATTTAATTGTAACTTATTCTCTTTCAATGAATTTTTAATGTTCAAAACATTTTGAATTTCAATATTAAACTATATACAACAAAATGATACTCTTAATTCTTGGGCTTGCATGGGTGTGTGTGTGTGCATGTAGTCAGTAAAGCTTTTTTTCACAATTCACTACAATTTATGTGTATATTCAATTAAATTTGACAACTCATACAGAAAGAGAACCATGATGCCTTTGAATGAATGATTTTAAACTATTGAAAACAATAATAAAAAAATAAATTAAAAGCAGCCGGAACTAAAAATGTCCAATGGATGGAGGTCCAACATTGCTAGTTTAACCCTTTCAAGCAGCTGTGTGTTACATGTATGCTGCAACAGACCTGTAACACTCCTGCCGAATTCAAACTGTCACAGTCATGCTGGAGCAGCCATGTAACACTCCTACTCCAACAGCGCTGTAACAGCACTGCTGGAGCAGCCGTGTAGCACTCCTGCTCCAGCAGCGCTGTAACAGCGCTGCTGGAGCAGGAGTGCTACAGCCCTGATACAGCATATATGTAACAGTGCTGTTGTGACATTGATGTTGCAGTAACTACACAGCAATGTTCCAACAATGGCGAAGTGCAGTTACATTAGTGTTTCATTAGTGAACCATCACTGTCACAACTGGTCTGTAACCATGCTGCAATGGTGCTGTTTCAGGCTAGTTATGTTACAGGCCTGCAGACAATTAGCTGTGTATGACGGCCTCAAGTTTAGTCATGGCCTTATTAAGAAACATGCTATTTGCTGGCAGCTATCGGCTATATTTACGCGCGTGTTTATGGACAAGTATAACTAGGTATGAGATTATCGTCAATGAAAAGATAACTGTTATATAGTAAATGCCAGTGAAAGTATAATTAGCAGAAGTCGGAAAAAATAACTCTCGACAGATTTAATTTCAATAATTTGAAATAATTTTGCCACATTTCTTTTCTATATATCACAACTAAACGTGTTTCATTATTCGCTTGCAATGCTAATTGAGCCTTACAAAGTTATTAAGAAGTTTGTGGCGAACACTAGGCTAAATTATGAACGGCGGAAATGTAATGCGTTAGTCACGTGACCTCGGACTTTCCGTGTTGTTAAAATACTCTACGTATTAACTCAAATCTGAACAAACACATGTAATATTTAAATAAACTCAACAGCAGAAACTCGACTTTTAGCTGTCTTTTGCTTGTGGTTTAGTGAATCATATTTTGCAAATTTACCTCGTTGCTATACCGATTCACTTTCAACAAAGTGTTCGTCACAGCATAAAGTGCGCCATCAACAGAACATCTGATAAATTTCATATCCTTTGTCGATTTAAAAAGAGACATCAGGGTCTGTGGATTAATTTAGACCACCCGTACCATCATTTAGATTCAGACCAATGCTCGCTGAAATCTTAACCTTTCGTCAATGGTGTCTTTGCAACAAAATGTTTATATCATTGAATTAACAAAAAAATGGGTAAATTTTCATATGCTTTGGATGGTCTTGCCAACACGTGAATTTGATGCGTGTTAGAAGTACAGATATTTAGGTAAACTGATTTTTTCTACCCTCGATAGAGCTCATTGTAAACTCATTTGCATTGTTTCCTTTTTCTTACAAAGCGAGAGTTAAGAGGTTATTTTACTTGCCAAAATGTTTCACGGCTTTGCCGTTTACCAAAGCATCAAAAACCCCATTGTTATGAGCTTTACGTCAAGAGAGTGACAAAAGAAGAGAGCAAGACTATTAAAAAATGAACCTGTTTATGTACATAACATTGTTGTAAATTGTTAATCTATTATAATTTTATTATGGTCACAGGGACAATGTATATATAGTTCCAGTTTCGAGGTTTGTTTTTTTCCAACTTTTTGCTCTTACTTAATTAACATGTTAACAAGATAATGTTAGGTAAAAGGTGTCCTTTCTCAAAATTATTTAGTGACGTTCGATTTGGTGTTCGCTTCTTAATACATGTTATAATATTTTCAGGAATCCAAGGAAAACACGGCTTGATACAGCTTTGCAAACTACAGAGAGATGAAGGTAAAACCACGTCCAAACAATCAAAACTTCACAAAGAAATCCTTGAAGATAATCTTGGTTTCTTTTTTCCGATATGGTAAAACAACTTTAAAGATCAATTGAAAAGACATCCAGTCTTTTCTCAAAAAAGAAGTCAAATATTTTTACCGATTTGCAAATCAAACTTAAAGTGTTCAGATACATGTAATATTTACATTTCGCCTTGTATTCAATCCACGATGCTTGCTGGTTAGTATTCAGACGTGGATGAAACACATCAATGTGCCTGAATCCCCCTACACAACAGCTACAGTACTTGGACTATAAATGCCCCCACCCCAACCCCCGGTAAAGGTGGATTTTCATTAAAACGGTACCGCTGATACGTGGTTCACATCTACGATGCCCACTGTATAACCGTTCCACTCCAATCCCTAGGGCAGACGTACAGCGCCAGGGAAGCTGTTTTTCCAATTGGGTGGCTGAATGTTGCAGTTATAATTGAAAATACAAATAGACTCTAAGTAACTGTGAATGTTGTCAAACGACCAATCAGATATAACCATAGGGGATTGCACAAAAGTCCGTCCCTAGGGGTAGGGGTTCGTATTTGTCCTTTGGCAATCTTAAGCGAAGTTTTGCCACTGTGTTGCATCTATTATCTGACCAGTTTGATTGCCTAATTCGCTAAAGCAAGCAAACGTAAATTACTAATCTGTGGACGCTGTCACCAGATTATCACTGGATTTACTTTGACAAAGTCATCAACGAACTCGATAGCAAGGTATAACAGCTTCTGTTAGACCTTGCTGGTACGTTCGTCGTCGACTTTATCAAAGTTAGTTCATAGATAATCTGGTGACAGCGTCAACAGATTAGTAATTTAACCTTGCTTGCTTTTGCGCATTAGGCAAATAAACTCTTCAGATAGTAGACGCAGCATGGTGATAAAACGTTTACGCAAGATTGTCGGGGGTAGTACTAAGTTAAGGCCAAAACACAAAAGTTTGACAGATGCTGAGTCCTCTTTGGATTCAATCTCCGGCGTCGACGCCTTTAAATTTGGTGTGAGGGAACAACGCCAACTTGTTTGTAAATTTTACCCAGACGTCGCTCTCCGCAGATTGTAAGAATATTGAACAGTTGCCTACATCCTGGAATAACTCGTTGTCTAATCAGGACAGCGAAGATCAATCTCTTCCATCGAGATCGAGTAAGGCGTCTTTACACAGCCAAGGAGTTACAGAAATAACGACAACGTTTATACTACATGCGATTGAAGCCCTTTATGGTAAAGCGAGCTCATTGACTTCCAACAACATGTATGTAGGAGACTGAAAAAATAAGGAAATAATACTTTAGATGAACAGTTAATGTTTTGCAGACAATGTTTGCAGGTATAACTTTAATATATTAGTATGATTACTTCATTTTTTATTTTGTTTTATGTATTTTCGATTGAATTTACGCTTTCTTAAAACATCAGCATGTCAAATTACAGATAAGCTCAGACGTTTTACCTCTCAGGCATCTGTGGATAATATCATTGAACACAAAAAGACCGCTTCTCATCATGAAGTGATGTCTAGTTAATTGGCTTGCAAAGTGACAATTGTAGTGTTACTGTAGTGAGGGAGCTTACTTGTACTAAACATAGCAAGGTAGATTCGAACGAGTCCTTGTCTTTCTTTATCAGATAATTTATCAACACAAGATCACAAAGGCCAGGGAGAAGAAGAAAATAAACGCGGACATCTCGATGGTAAGTCTTGTTGACTGATTTCTTAAAGCGACGTCGACGGATCCCATTATTTTCAGAACGGAATTTTAATTACTTGTGTGTGTTATCTGGTTCGATGTGCTAGAATAGACCCTATGATGAATGCTGGCAGGGACCTTTATCACATTGGTTCTGAAATAGCTGGAAGTAAATGATTTTTCTTGTCTTCCTATATCAGACGTACCCCGTGTCCTATCTGGTTGTCTGTAACACTAAGCTTTATCACAGCAACATTTACTTAATATCCTTCTCTTTAAGGAACTTTCATTTTTTACGAAAGGAAGGTTGAAAATCAGAGGGTTTAACTTTTACAAAACATTAGGGGGCTGAAATTTACAATTTTGACAAAAGAATTCTAACACAATAATTGTCAACTGGGAGAAAGATGTTGAAGGGAGATAAACTCAAAAGTTGGCCGGCAATTGTGTCAAACAAAGCTGGAGAGTCTAAGCAGACTGGACCATGATGAACGGGTGATGATAATGAGGAGGATGATGATGATAATGAGGATGATGATGATGATGATGATAATGATGGGGAGAAAGAGCTCGAAGACGAGGCGCATAGTGAGCAAGAAGATGTAGATTTGGTAAATCGCAAGAAAATGGCACATAATGTGGTGGCAGCGACATTGATAATGAACTCTTTCTAGCATCTAGTTTGGTTCCCTGACCCGTCTCTACCGCTGGCTGCGCTGCTAATGAAATTAAAAATAGAAATTGGTGATGGAACCAGATTATCATGCATCAGGCAGACAGTGTACTACATAAAAATCATCCAATTACATGGACTAGCTTTCAGGGTGGACATGATTATGTGGTATGTTGAACATACATCCATATCTGACGGGTGGTCGGCAAATACAAATTTTATCAAGACTGATCATTTTATTGTTAATTTCGTATTTGTCTCCTTTTTTGATATCAATGAACACGAGCAAAATAATTTCCCCCTTTTTGGTAATTACAAAAGGTGTAAAAATCCTCATGTTATCATTTTCATTTCAGTGCATATTGAAGAATAAATCTTACAGTGGAAAAATAAAAACAAGAACATTTCTCCTACATAATTATTCTTCATATCATTTTAAACACGTAGTTCTTTTTTTTTAACTAGAAATGCTCAATAAGGCGATTACATTAATGAAAATCGTACGACAACCGAATGTTTATAATATGTTGAAAGACAATATATACACTGTAAAAATAGCGGACGCTAGACGCGTCTTTACGCGTTCAAAATGTACATGTCGGTGTTCAAATTTGAACGGCTAGTGTTCATATTGTTAACACCAGTGTTCATAATATTAACAATGATGTTCTAAACCTGAACACGTAGTGTTAACAACCATCTCCTTCAAGTGTTCAAAAACTGAGCATCACAGAAATTTTACAATACTGTGAAACAATTAACAATCTTTTGTGTTTTTTACTTTACAATGACTATATTAAATTTACAATTGCTTCACTGTCCGGTAAACGTACACGGATTTTGGTGTAACGAATTTCACACTAAGTGAAATATATTTCCGGCCGACAATTGCTGAAAGCATATTTTTTCTAAGAAAGGAAGTATACAAATAATTTCACACGTTTATTACGGGTTGAAAGTTCAAAAATTAGAAAAGAAAATCTGAAAACCACCATGAACGTTTTAGTTTTAACATCGGCGTGCAAGAGGCGTTCTACTTCTAAACACTTGGTGTTCAAGTTTGGTGCCTTTTCCTATCCAAAGATGCATCAAAACGGAAGTTGCGACATTTTTCTTGTAAGCGCACCCTGAAGTCGTGATCGTGCGGAAGCAAGACCAGAAAGGGTAAGTTTCCTCTCCAAAATAGTAAAAGGTATTAGATTTTTGAAGCATCTATATTATCGTCCTTTGAAATTAATTGTATTGTACCTTGAAATAGCTTAACTACGTGAGGAAACCTTTTTTTCTTTCATGGCTGCTATACCAACAATTAGCTGTGACTACGCAGTGGTACTTTTGGCCATAGCCTATCGATCGATCTCACTCGGGTCAAGGGTCATCAAAACACATCTGTAGCGATAACCCTTGACCTGAGCGCTATCGATACGCCTTGCATAGTAATGCTGCGTAATCACAGCTAATACATGTCTTTTAGCAAACACAATCGCATGTAAAACATCAGTTAAACATCGTAGAGTATAAAATGTATTGTTCAGCATAGGAGAGTTTGGCTTTTTATCTTCATCAGTTGGTGACAAGAAGCAGCAAATATTTTGTAACAGTATTAAAGAGAGGCACTGTATAAGAAAGTCTCCCCTTTTCCTTAACCTAATCAGCTCCTTGTCTTTCATTTAAAGTTTCATCTCGCCATATTACCTATTGTTGCATTTTTTCAGGATGTAAAAAGTTGGATTTAACTGAAAATCGAAGAGTTGTTATAGAAGCTGGTGGTACAGATAACGAAGAAGATGAGTGTACAGGTAGCTGTCTGGAAACAAGCTTGAGAACCTCAGTTCATCTCTAATGTAGATTTAAACTTCCAAGGGTCAGTAACTGAATTTTGATAAATTTCTGTATTTTTGTTCTGAATTAATCAAAGCTTTGGTAGCATGCTATAATCAACTAAATGTTGTCGGAGAATAAGCTTTCGCAGACGTGTAGTCTCCCTTATTTAAATTAAAGCTGAAAGCGACAGACCATTCAGAGTAAAAATGTCCGCTCTGAATTACTGATTTTTCTGAAATTTTCACTCTGAATTTTCTGTCACTTTTTGTTTCAATTTTCATCCCCCCTTGCATCTGATGAAGGAGACTTCACGTCTTTGAAAGCTTATGCCCTTGTAACATTTAGTTGATCATAGCGTGCTACCAAACCGTATATTATTTTGTATTGTAGCTCAACACGTCTCGTGTACTTAGCAACTGGTTTTTAGCTTTGCTGTCAGCTACATAGGCGGATGTGTAGCATTGTCCTCAAATTTGTACATCCAAAGGTTTTTCTTCAAAACAGCCTGTACGAATCCTTAAATATTTGGATTACAGGTCCCAAGGGATTATCCTAATCAGATATGTTCAAATTATGATGAAATATGCAAATTTATATTTTTGAGGCTAATTTTGCTATTCTTTGGACAAAAATCTTCTTCTATTTTTCTGCCGTCTTCAATATTGGTAAACATGTCCCTAAAAATGACCTTAGTCAAATTTGTGCTAGTTGTGATTAATATTCAAATTTTTATATTTCATGGCAATTTTTGTCATTTGTGGTCAAAAAATCTTTAAAAAATCTCTTTCAACACTCCTAATCGAACAGTTTTGATATTTAGGACATAGATCTCTACTGATAGTCGTTTTTAGATTTTTCAAATTATGCAGACATTTGCAATTTTGTAATTTTAGGACATTAAAGATATTTCAGACATTTTTAAGACATAAAGGGATTACCAGAATGTGATATATTTAAGTTATGATGAAATGAACATTTCTTTCATTTTAAGGGCGATTTTTACCATTTTGGTAAAAAAATTGTATAAAATTAATAGCAGGGTACACCAGAATTTGAAAGGTCTTTATGAATATGTTTTAAATTTCTCAGAAGTATATTTTTGAAATGTCAGCCATTTATTTCAGGGTTTATTTAAAGATATTACAAACAAACAAACCTTTTTGTTTATGAAGAAATTTGTTGGACTAGGAAGTAGGTTTTACCCTGCCAAGGACCAACTTTCCCCACTTTCTGCATGTTGTGCCTTATTGTGACACTCTGACACTTTGACATGTTGTGTTTACTTTAGTGTGGACAACTATATACCACGTTCACTAGAGAAGCCTTGACTAACTTTTTTTTTCTTCAAAATTTACAATTGTCTATACAAGAGGAAATGTCTTTAAGAAACCATCTTACAAAAATGGAGTATGCATTTCATACATATACTTTTCAACACAACAAGTATGCCAAATTTTGAGCTTTTTCAGATTATTTTTGTACATTTTAAACAAGTATGAACATAAAACGTCATCCACAATATGGTGATTTTTATTATGTTTTTGGTAGGAAGGTGTTAACACTGTTGGTTTTTTCCTCTGACAAACTTTACATACAAAGTTGCAATGTTTATTTGCCCATTTTACAGTAAATTATTGTATTTTACTCTTGAAATGTTTCGTGTATTTTTAGAATAAAATAATTTTACTGGATATCAATGGTCTTTAATGTTATTTCAAGGCTTGAACACCCCGTGAACGCCCAAAATTAAAGGTGTTCAACAAGCGCGCATCATGTGTTCTAGCCTTTAACACACTTATCGTTGAACGGCGTCCATGCGTTCAAAAAGTGTTACAGCCCTTTGAACGCGTAAAAGCGTTCAATTTTTTGAACACATTTCATGTGCAACGTGTGTTCAGATATGGAACACCATGGTGTTCAATATAATGTCTGATGAACACGTAGCGTTCAAAATCTGCACACGTATGTTCAAAAATTGAACGTTGGTTGAACACGTAGTGTTAGATTTCTGAACGTCTAGAGGCGTTCAAAAAGTGTTACAAAAAGGCGTTTAATTGGTGTTCTATCCTTGAACACTTAACTTTACAGTGTACGCAACCACCTACACTGTAAAGTTAAGTGTTCAATGACAGAACACCAATTAAACGCCTTTTTGTAACACTTTTTGAACGCGTCTAGACGTTCAGAAATTTAACACTTACGTGTTCAACCAACGTTCAATTTTTGAACACACGTGTGCAGAATTTGAACACTGTGTGTTCATCAGACATTATATTGAACACCATGTGTTCCATATCTGAACACACGTTGCACATGAAATGTGTTCAAAAAATTGAACGCATTTACGCGTTCAAAGGGATGTAACACTTTTTGAACGCATGGACGCCGTTCAACGATAAATGTGTTAAAGGATAGAACACATGATATGCACTTGTTGAACACCTTTAATTTTGGGCGTTCAGGGGGTGTTCAAGCCTGGAAATAACAAAACAGACCACTGATATTCAGTAAAAATATTTTATTCTAAAATTACACATAAATTCCTTGAGTAAAATACAATAATTTAGTGTAAAATGGGAAAATACAAATGGCCACTTTGTAAAGTTTGTCAGAGGCAAATGCCAACGATGTTAACACCTTCCTATCGAAAACATAAACAGAAGAAAATCCCCAAAAACCCTGTAGATTGTTTTAAATAATACGAACAAAGTCATGACAAACAGGTTTTACTTTAATTAAGTTTTATGTTCACACTTGTTATAAACGCACAAAACTCTTTTGAAAAAGCTCAAAATTTGGCTTTCTTATTGTGTTGCAACACGTATATATGAAATGAATACTCCACTGTTGTAAGACGGGTTCTTAAAGGCATTGCCTCTTGTATAAACAATTGTAAATTTTGAAACGTATAGTCAAAGCTTCTCTAATGCACATGATACATAGTTGTTGACACTAAAGTAAACACAACATGTCAAGTTGTCGAACTGTAACAGAAAAGCACAACATGAACAAAGTGGGGATAGTGGGTCCTTGGCAGTGTAAAACCTTTTTGTTTGTCCAACAAAGTCCTTCATAAACAAAAGGGTTTGTTTGTTTGTAATATCTTTAAATAAACCCTGCAATAAATCAGTGACATTTCAAAAATCTACTTCTCAGAAATTAAAAACATCTTACCTAATTTTGACTTTGTTTCATTAGTTTTGTTCTGTGTATCAACAAGCATTTGCTGTGAAACCTGGAAATTGCATTCCTTACTGAAATTGGCTTGTGAAAGGAATGTGCCGCCTGAAACCAATGGCAACAAACAAAATACTAGCCATTTTCTCACCAATATAAGAATACAACAAGGAAAGTGCAGTTTATGTTATGTAGAGAGTCTGCGACAGCTCACTTAAGGATTGTCTGACCAAAAATGGTAAAAAGCTGCAAAAATACACATATGAAGGTTTCATATAATTTGAACTTATCAAATTAACATCATCCCTAAGAACGTGTGTAGCAAATATGAAAGCTAACAGGCCGGTAATTTTTAGATACAAATTTTCTGTCGCTTTCAGCTTTAATTGTTCATTCCAACCTTGCATCTGATAAGAGAGACTACACGTCTGTGAAAGCTTATTCTCTAGCAACATTTAGTTGATCATAGCGTGCTACCAAAGCTTAGATTAATTAAGGTAGCTACATACCTGTTAGACACTTTCAGATTTTTATTTTTTTCTCAATTGAACACATCCCAAGCCCCAATAAAGTATACATTTTCTGAAAGCCTGATATAGAGCTATCAGACCAAGCACAGTACACGGTCATTATTTGCATAAGAGTCGCGTGACAAGCGTTTTGCTGACCTTGCAAAAAACCGGTTTTCCCGCCTTATGCGAACACGCTGCAAGATTTCCGGTTGGAATTTCTTCATTGACAAGCCTTGACAATATCCTTCAAAACGGTGTCTGGGATTTTCTTTATATGCCTTGTCAATGAAGAAATTCTAACCGGAAATCTTGCAGCGTGTTTGCATAAGGCGGGAAAAACCGGTTTTTGGAAGGTTCAGCAAAACGCTTGTCGCGTGACTCTTATGCAAATAATGACCGTGTACTGTCCTTGGTCGGATAGCTCTATATCAGGGCTTTCAGAAAATTTATACTTTATTTTGGTTTGGGATGTGTTCAATTGAGAATAAAATAAAAATCTTAAAGTGTCTAAAAGGTATGTAGCTACCTTATAAACAAAAATACAAAAACTTATCAAAATTCAGCTACTGTGACCCTTGAAAGTTTGAGTCCATGGGAATGAACTGAGGTTCTCAAGCTTGTTACAAGATAGCTACCTAAACACTCATCTTCTTCAATTTCTGTACCTCCAGCTTCTGTATCAACTCTTCAATATCCAGTTAAATCCAACTTTTCATATCTGAAAATAATGCAACAATAGGTAATATAGCGAGATGAATCTTTAAATGAATGACATGGGACTGATTAGGTTAAGAAAAGGGGAGCATTCCATATACAGTGCCTCTTTTCAAAACTGTTACAAAACATTGGCTTCTTCTTGTCATCAACTGGTCACCGAAAGGTAAAAAAGCCAACTCTCATATCCTGAAACAATACAGTGTATACTCTGCGAAGTTTAACTGATGTTTTACGTGCAATTGTGCCTACTGAAAGACATGTGTTAGCCGTGATTACGTAATGGTACTGTGCATGGCGTATCGATTGCACTCGGGTCAACGGTTATCCTCACAGTTCTATGGCGATGACCCTTGACCCGAGTGCGATCGATAGGCGATGATGGCCCAAAGTACCGCTGCCTATTCACAGCTACTGTATCGTATACCAGCCACTGAAAGAAAACAGGTTTCTTCGCGTATTTTAGCTATTCCAAGGTACAATGCAATTAATTTCAAAGGATAACCAGATATTAACTGTAAATGCTCACGTGTTTCATTATATATTGCAGTTATGTGTAAATTTGAACCTTTGCCATACGTTTGCAACTTCATTAAATATTATGATCAACATAATGAACAAAATTCACCACAGATTAACTCTATAGGTCATTAAGTATTCAAATATGTAATTAGCTGAAATAGAAATAGTTTCTTTGACTGCTGTAATTGTATCACCACTTTATATAGCAAGTGTAATTGCCTTTGGTCAAGTCTTTCAAACCATATATTCCAAACTTTGAAAGCTCATTAGATATGCAAACTATAAATTAGCTGACATGAAAACTTAAATGCAAAATGACTTCCAATATTGATATAACCTGGTATAATCATCGATGTACATGGCATGTTATGCCAATTTTGATCAAATAAATCCAATTATATATCCCTAATTGGGAAAGTTCATTAAATACACAAATTAGGAATTGGCTGAAGCAAAAGTGCTTAATGCCTTTCAATAAAGTTAGCCTACATAATAGTATCTTTAATGTACATAGCAAGTTTCATCAATTTTGGTCATGTAAATTCAAATATTTATATATCCCTAATTTTAAAAATTCATTAAATATACAAATTATGAGCTGAATAAAGTAAAAACAGCTTAATGACTTTCAATAATGTCGTATCATAGTATCTTTAATGTACATAGCAAGTTTCGTCAACTTTGGTCTTGTCAATACAGATAAAGATCCCTGATTATGAAAGTTCATTAAATATGCAAATAAGGAATTGGCTAAACTTCAAATGCTTAATGACTTTCAATAATGTTCTATTATAGTATCTTAAATGTACATAGCCACTTTCATCAATTTTGGTCTCGTCAATTCAGATAAATACCCCTAATTAGGAAAGTTCATAAAATATGCAAATTAGGATTTGGCTGATGTAAAAATGCTTAATGACATTTAATAATATTCTATCACAGTATCTTTAATGTACAAAGCAAGTTTCATCAATTTTGGTCAAATAACTTGAAATATATAGCCTTAATTTCAAAAGATCATCAAATATGCAAAGTAGGATTTGGATGAAGTAAAATGCTTAATGACTTTCAATAACATTAAATCATAGTATCTTGAATATGCATACCAAGTTTCGTCAATTTTGATCCGGTAAATCCAGATATATACTCCTAATTAGGAAATTTCATTAAACATGCAAATTAGTAATTATCTTTCACGTCACCCCTTAATATCTTTCAAAGCTGATATATCTTGGTGTGATCGACATTTGTAGCGACTCTCATCAAATTGTGTGCAGTCGTTGTCAATATATATATCAGTTTTTTCTGAAATCATTAATAATGCAAATGAGCAAAAAGTAAGCAAGCCACACCCACCAAAAACTAATCAGTTCTTGCCATTTGCAAACTGAATCTATGTACCAGATTTGATTCTGATCTGATGAACTGTTTTTGAGATATTGAGTACACAGACAGACAGACAGACAGACAGACAGACACACAGACACACAGACATCGCTGCGACATATGCTCACGTGTGTCAACACGTGAGCAAAAAATACAGATACTTCAAAATGTAACACATTTTACAATTTTGGAGAGAAAACTTACCCTTTCTGGTCTTGCTTCCACACGATCATGACTTCAGCGTGCGTTTACAAGAAAAATGTCGCAACTTCCGTTTTGATACATGATTCAATAAGAAAAGGCACCAAACTTGAACACAAAGTGTTAAGGAGTAGAACACCTATTGCACGCCGATGTTACAATTAAAACGTTCATGGTGGTTATCTGATTTTCTTTTCAAAATTTCAAAATTTCAACCGTAATAAACGTGTAAAATTATTTTGTATACTTCCTTTTTTAGAAAAAGCATGTTTTCGGCAATTTTAGACCGGAGATATTTTTCACTTAGTGGGAAATTCGTTACATCAAAATCCGTGTATGTTTGCCGGACAGCGAGGCAGTAGTAAATTTAATATAGCCACAGTAAAGTGAAAAACACTAAAGATTGTTAATAGTTTCACAGTATTGTAAAATTTCTGTAATGCTGAGTTTTTGAACACTATAAGGAGATGGATGTTAACACTACGAGTTAAGGTTTAGAACATCATTGTTAATAATATGAACACTAGTGTTGACAATATGAACACTAGCCGTTCAAATTTGAACACCGACATCTACATTTTGAGCGCGTAAAGACGCGTCTAGCGTCCGCTATTTTTACAGTGTAGTTAGCAGCTCATTATCTGTCTTTTCCTTTTTAAGCTACTTACGAGTTTTTGGTCAAGGCGATAATCCCGCTCCCTCATGGTAATCGGCCGAACAAATTAACGAAGGGGATTAGGAAGGGCAATTAAGAGATATAAACAATTTAATTTGAAACACCATGCAGTTATAGCGAGGGTAAAGTAATAGGTACTTATGCGACACAGGTAAGGCTTGTTGTATATAATAAATGAAAAAAGTTGAATCCATGAAACGTATTGATCATATTCATAACTTCTAGACGAAAAATGCCTGCAGTAAGCTTTGGTTTTATGGATCTAGATATATCCAATTCTTGCATATCGCTATAAGCAAGACCTTTGAAAGTCGTTTCTGTGAGATTGATACGTCGCTAATCAATTACATAGGAAACATCTTGTTTATTTCACTCTGAGAATGTTATATCAATGGTTAGGCTGCTTTAATTGTTCTCGGACAAGTCTAGTTTCAGAAATCATTTTTGTATATACGCACAGCTCTAAATGAGACTTTTATATCACTTCTTCCAGAAGAGGAAAAAGTGAGAAGCTAATATTACAATCTTCTTTCACATAAAACTCGAAAATCGATATTACTTCGAAGTTTTTAAATGCCCAAAGTTTTCAACATCTCCACACTTCATACCGGCTATAATTTTTTAAAGATGACTAAATATTTTTACGATTCAATCGAAACGTTTGCCAACGTCAAACTCTCAACAGAGAGTTCTTGTAAATTTCCTAGGCCTTGAAACAGCGACGCTGGTAGTAGGGTTGGATGGTCACCTAATACAGAAGGCGTACGTATCCTCAAATCGGATAAATTGATCAGCTTGGAGAAGGGACTCTCTAGCATGTTCATGAAAGTCTCTAAGTTAGTGTTTGTTTACATTTGGTTATCACTGAAATTGGATGAGGGGCAGGATGCGTTTTCTACTTTCGAAACACCTGATATCACTTGGTCCATATATCTGTCTTTCACGGATGTGACTTTGTTGTACGTACCGGTAATTTGCTGTCCGTTCTATTCTGTTTTGAGTCTGCCTTTGTAGCAATTGTCCATATAATAACGTGTTATGACTTATTGTTGTTGTTCTATGGATAGGTATGATTGTTATTATTTGTCCACAATATATCTTGTTAGGTTTAGTGATTGATGACAGGAAATAGATATTATAAAAGATGAAAGCAGATTTGTTGTTTGTTTTATGGACATTGTCGAAGAAAGAGTCTCATATTTTGGCACAGAACTGCTATTACTGCAGTCTAGTGATATCTATGGCAATGCTAAACAATTGACGCCACACACTTTTCCATGTGCACGATACGTAAACTTCCTATATACATCCCCAATCTTCCGGTTCGCAACATACACAGACCGTTTTCGGGGTGTTATTACAAAAAGTTTATGAAGATTTGAGATATTTTAGTCGATTTGATACACGTATATTAGTTGAAGTTTTATAGACATTTTATTCACTTTCGAAGATAGAATAAGTTACCATGTTCCGTCGTATTTTACTTACTTTTATTACAATCATAGTCTACCAAAAGAGGGACTTCTATTAAGATTTTTTTAGAGAGTCCAAGCAGATTGTTCATCAACGAGTTGAATAGCGTCAGTAGTTTTACTTAGTAAGATATAACTTGAGTTTACTTTAAGCAGTTATATTCCTGTTTTGTAAAGGTTAGTGCATGCTGATTATTAATGTCAGGGGAAAGATAGAAATAAGGACAGGGAATGGAAACCACTCTGTTGACCAGTAAACTTAAAAACCTGCTGTTGAAGGAGAAATACCGTAATTTTACAAATAGATCCCAAAGCGTACTGTGTAAAACCCAGCTCACCATATAAATAGCGTCAAGTCTCCGAACGAGGGCATTTTTCAAGATCGCGACGCCTGCTTTCTTCACAAATTGACGAAAAAATATACTTTTAAGAATTTGAATCGTATGTCTTGAATATTCACCATTCAGCGAGAAAATAATTTGAGATTACCTACGTCATGTGTCCGTTACAAATTCTGCTTTGAATAAAATCGAAATCTTACCCGAAAATTCAATTTTGTTAACGGGGAAATTGTATTTATGAAAGAAAGTTGACATGGATGTTCTCTTTAGAAATAGTTTCTGATCGGATGAGGCATATATGAAGCACAGGATTTCAATTTAAAAGTATTTTTAGCATGAGAGTAGTTAAGAGAGCAATCATGAAAACACATCCTTTTGCGGCCACATTGCACAATTTTAGAATTAAACTATTATAATTGGTTATGCACAGTACACTGGATGATCACGGCAACTGTGCGATTTTCCCCATCCACTGTAGACCTTGATGGTCCGTAGGGTGACTTCTATTGCCCTGTGTTATATCTATCTTACCCCAAAGTTCGGCCACCAGGATTCATCACAACGATCGTCAGTTTGTTCTAAATACATTTCTTAGAGTTAGTCTGGATGATCCTTTCAAGGATTTGTTAAACGAGTTCAAAGGTGAACCGAATTGAAGCATTACAATTATCTCGATGAAAGGAAGGATGGTTGCGTCGATGTCAAAGCTCGGTTGGCGATGTATTCTGCAGTAAATTCAACATGAAGTTTGTCATGTTCAATGCGTTTTCTACAGTGGTTTGTGTAGAAATCCAGTGAAAAAAATATAAAATGTATAACGTACGACCTGTCCTTGAGGACGTTCAAAATACAATACTGTCAGTCTACCCATCATCCATCTGAATTTCTCAAGCCTAATGTCTCCGTGGTCCACTAAGGACTATAAGGCATGTCGTTTTATGGTTTCTGTGATTTTACCATCACTGGGTTGCTCAGGAAGTCTACAGGTTCTGTATTTTTTCAACTGCGGCTATGTCGTCAGTATATTTAATTTCAACAGATCTAAAGGATTAACAAGCATTCTCTATCAAAATTGCTAAAAGCAGGATGATTGCTCATATTTTGAAAATACCACTATATGTACAGTGTACAAATTATATTGTGTGCACTTTGATTTGGCAATCATCTCTCAGTTATCAAGGTAGCATGGACATGCACTTTTCTCGTCGTCGGAAATAATCAGATATAACAAAGAAGACTGTGAGGCCTACACCACTTACAATTTGACGTTTTTTTGTGAATATGATGCGAAGTCGCTTTTAAGTAAGTTACTGTCACTAATATTATTTTCTGGAGAATTGACGATTCACTGGTCGGACTATATCACCAGCAATAATATTCAGTTTATCTTCTCAAATATTTACCACAAAGTGTCGAATACATGCTTCAAATATTGTTCGAAACCTGTCGATGTCAGCTTGGTGTGTACGTATATATATACGATGTTAGGTAGATTTTTTTTTCATTGTGTTTTCACGATTAATTTTCGCTTTTCTCCTTCCCTCGAAACGTAATTTCTTGTTAGCAGGTCCTTCCTCATGTTTGGTGTCATTGGTTACAGCAATTTTCTCAATGACCTACTTATCTGAGCGCGATAAAGTTGGTAAAACTGTTCACAGATTGTTTCTGTCGGGCATTCCATACAATTTTACTTTAATTTTGTCTTGATCTCTTCTGTTCCTTAATGGAAGCTATATCTCCCTCCTCTGTTCTAACATAAATTTACAATTTATGATCACTCTCTCCTTCAATAAGGTCGACAACATCACTAATAACATTATAGGATAAGAATTATCTTGCTTTGCAATTCCATGCCTTGGCTTTCTGGTAGTTTGTTAGCATTTTGTTAGCAAATTTCCTGAGTGGCCTTCGTTGTCGATGTCGTCTTTCACTACTCCACGAACTCTGCTCCATCCACTATTGTTGTTGTCCGCTATGCTAACAAAGCAATTCTTATTTCGACGAATTCCATAAATAATGCACATCGAATATCTCTTTCGATATCGCTTCATCATAATTTTCTCACAACAAACTGGTATGCAAAGACATATAGCTTGAGACCGTAGTTTATGAAATTGCTATAGGATGCATTACGACAAGATATTTGTGAGCTGATGAAAAAGTATTTTACTTCGTCGAGTTGAATTAAAAGTGACCGTTACTTTGAAAATTCACCTTGCGCATAAGTTATTCACTTCAACATCTTCATGACAGAAGCCCAGAAGATTTAGAATAGTTAATTACAAATAAGGAGTATTTATTCTCGTTTCCTCATCGGCGTGACTTCTGTGTTACATTTTACGAATATGCAAGACCACAACTTTACCAATATGTGCAACATATGACACTACATTCCGTGCAAATGAGTGAATTACGTATTAGCTGTAGAATCGTGTTAAATGTTCAATCCAAAGGAGATTCCATTGAATTGATATTGAGAGCTAGCTAGATAATCAATCAAATCTTTTCTTCAAGCGAATTTTAGGAACAATGTAGAAAACTCACGATAACCAAACACATGAACCACAATAAGGGTACGCAAAGTTTATACACAGACTGACAATGATCAGTACTTTACGACAAAGAATACATGTAAAATGTATGTTATCATTGGCAGACTTGAATGACATCGCGAAGTTGGAAATTTTATGACAAAGAAACGTCACCGTTATCGTTTGTATGATGGCCTAGCCGTATAATCGTTAAGAAATTTTCAAGAAAATATTGTCACATTTTGTTTTCCAGTTTCTCTATCAGATACGCGAATGATGAAGTGATGGAAATGTAACTTCTGAAGAATGTTTTCATTTAAGTCGTATGTGCCAAGAAAGTGAAAGACTTAATCTTTTGCTCAAACTTTACTCAATTAAAATTTCAACCACTTTCGAGATAAATTTGGGGTAACCGTGCCGATTTTGGCGCTTGAGGAACAAAATACCCACGGTCTACTTATATTTGAAATTTATTGTTGCCACCAACCAAACATTTCATTAAGAAGCATTTATGGCCCAGTGGTTAGGGTAATGGTCTCACTATCAGAGGATGGTGAGTTCCAGACTCCGGCACGGTGTTGTGCCCCTGAGCAAGGCACTTTACTCATCGAACCGCGTTTTCTTTATTGCGTTGTTTGGTGTGCATATAATCGATTAAGTACTAGACGATATGATAATTGTGCTTATAGATAACAGCAAGTCCGTTAATTACCGTTCAATCCAAAATCTTAATTAAAAGTTTATTTGCTGTTATTATTCCAAATATAAAAACGGTCCGTGACTGTGGTCTAGCACCTAGAATCCCTTTTTAACTTTGATGGTAACCACGCTGAAGTACGCTGGAATTAAAGTAGATGAAAATACCTATAATGTTGCATTCTTATCGCCTAGTGATCGATAATTGGTTGTGACTGCAATGTTGATGCAAATAATGTTTCGAGTTTCGTTCTCAATAGAAACCTAACAAGCAACAGAAAAGTCACATTTTTTGATGGAATAAGCCATTGATTTGTTAAAGGAGTCGTCATTATTTACGACCTGGGGGTCAGTGGAATTTCATCGGAAACTCTGAAATTACGAGTAATCCCCCTGCCAACCATGATGATTTTGGATAACCCCCCTCTAACGGAGAAATTTCGACTGACCCCTTTCCCCCAAAAAACTTAGAAAAGTCCAGTACATATATTTGTATAATTTACAAAAAAAATACAGCAGTAGTATAGACATTTCAAATCCTGACGTACCCTGCTAGATTATCATCGGTTATTTCATGACGGTTCAAAAAGGTGAAACCAACAAAATGAAATAAAAGTCACAACATAATACAGATATAAAAGCTCACGCTATTATCAGTATCTAACCATACAAGTATTGTTTAATTTAGATTAGTATCATAACGAGGTTTTCACAAAGATATCTGACAGGGCAGAATTTGAAAGTACAGGCGGGAGAACACGCAGGAGACTGAGAGGAAAGTGTTAGGGGACGTTGTAATCTCTATTGTATTGTTGGCGCAAATATTGTTACAGCGATTTATTGATCCAGAGTTGAGGAGAACCGTGATGTATTAGCGACATAACATTCTTTGTACACGAGCGAGCTATCGACAAGAACAAAAAATATTTTTAAACGTTCAATTCCATAATTCCAATACTGTTTTGATATAATAGCAATAAATCACACCAAACTTCGGTATACAACTCGACTTTGACCAGTTAACTTCATATATCCACTCGCTATCGCTTTTGCATTTGTGTCGTGAACTGGTCAAAATCTCGTGGTATACCATCGCTGGATGTACTTTATTGCTTAATTGACATCTTATAAATACCATAAATAAAAATAGTGATAAATATCAATTTTATTTTCCACTTGACGTAAAAAAAAAACAAGTTTATCTTATCTAGGCTATGTGCATTGTTAGATGATTTTAAAATATCGGTTTAATCAGCAAAAATAAGCTCATCTGCTTTTCTCTGTAAGAATGCACTTGTTTTAGCCAAAGGCACTCAATTCTTTCGAGACATTTGAATAACAGAAAGATTAAATTCTTCCAAATTAGTTCCAATCATTTTCACAGAAATATGTAACAAAGGCTAGCCCGATACGACTGCTTTTCTCGGCAGCAGTTACTGGCTTGCCAGGCTGAGGCGTTCACCCCAAGATCTAAGCGCAACCTCCCACTTAGGGTGACAGTCTTTTGCAGTTCATGCCTTCAATTCATACTTTTTTGATGGACATATGCCTACAAACTTGGAGCAAGTCTATATCTTTCATTGAAGGACACAGTGCAGCCATTAACAGACCAATTGGTTATTTCAAAAACAGAAATAATTGACAGTATGCTAGCGACATGCATTCATCGAAAGCGTCATATTCCTACTCGAAAAAATGTGAAAATTATCTTCATGAATCATATATCACCATCCAGCAAGACGTGGACAGACAGACAGTGAAAATTAGATTGGGGTAATGTTGGTAATATCTTTTCAAATAGCTTTTAGTAGGGTGTCGTCGGTACGTTTTACTGTATCGTAAAATATCGCGCTATACTGTTTGACTTGTACCAGGCCAGTGTGGCACTTGCGTACACCATCTTTTGACATATATGTGGTTCAGTGCACGGTGTAAAATAACGTGTTAACCATTTTAGAAACATTGCGTTATTGTCGAGTTTGCGCTGAACAAAGATTGATTTTAAAGGAGGTATATGCCCAGTGGTTGTGGGCATGTATGCGTGATGCGTGATTTGGCCTAGTATATTGTGTCTGTTTCTATTATAATACTTGATGCTCTGTTGTGGGTTCGACCCCGATTGAAAACACTGTATATTCATAGCAACGTAATTACCGATTGTAAGTTTGATACAGAATCAGTCTGGTTTCGATTTCCGCACTTTAAACTCTCGTTTAGGAGGGTCGCGGCCAAACGCACTTAGTTTCCCTTACTGTCCACATGTTTTAATTATCCACGGCCCCTAAGTACGGCATGCGTAGTGAACGTTCTGCAAAATAAATAGTTCTGACTTTGTAAGGTTTAAATTTCTCGCAATATACAACGACCGTCACATGACGTCACTGGTGCATTCTCTTGGTTTCCGTTCACTGTAGTTGATATTGTTTTGAATATTCCCAGTAACCTAGTAACGCCCATATAAGTTTGCAGATAAAAAAAATATTTCATAGAATTCCAGTCAGATATAGAAATAAAATACACAAGATTGGTTTTGAAACAGTGTACAAAGCCACTAAGCAATGCACTATCAGTCTAAAAGCAATTCTCACAATACGTTGCAGTGAGTGCCACAATTATACTATAAGCTATTGTGTTACGCTTGCTGCACGTATGTCGTCATTAGATTGTCACTATAATACTTTTTAATTTTTGCCTATCAGCATGATCAACTCCAATGAAAGTGCATTAAGTCACTTTCTCAGTAGTCTAGTCATGTCGTCGATGACTTT